>NC_060153.1:11009440-11079703 GCF_021292245.1 Micropterus dolomieu | reverse complement strand
AGATTTGAGGTTGTATGTGTGACATGGGAGGATAACGTATATCCTTTGTGTGGGTGTCACACAACAACTTTTGTCAGGTTAACCCTGACTGACACCCAATTAAAAATCACTAAAGTTATGGTAGAAGAAACCATTTAAAAGATGTTCAATATTATATATTCAATTAACAATAATTTACGAAGCAGAAAATGATCAAATCAAGTTTTCTAGTTTTTGTTGTTTTCTATTATGTCCCCATGTTGGAATTTTATGTAATTCTGATTGCTCTGTATCTGTACTGTACAACGGCATGGTGCAAAAATGTTGTATCTAAATGGCATGTTATGCTTTAAAGGTTAAGTTTGTAAATTTTAGTGACATCTAGTTATGGTGGCCGACACAGGACAATTTTTTTACATCTTGGAAGGGTTGGCTCATCTGGACAAACATCAAAGTAAATGAACATCTCAAAAACTGTCACATTTAGTGCATCAAGTATGACCACTGACAGATAAAAGGAAAATGTAAGCCTCACTGTTTCTGTCCAGTATAAACCACATAATACATGGAAGTTTACAAAGGCGAGGTGAGGATCAAGGCTCCTCTCCACTTTGTTCAATTAGATAAGCAATCTGCAAATCTTACAAAATGTCTTTTTTCATTTTTTGAAATACAATAGAAACAATAAGTAGGACTAATAGCCATTATTTTATATTGCAACGTGCAACATTTTTAATGGGCATTTACCATGTGAATGATCAAATTACACATTTGTGTGCACAGCAGCCTACAAACGTTTTTTGCATCTGAAAGTAAGTCACTCTAGGCACACCGTCTTGTTATCATAACACAGTAGTAGCAGTAAAAATAAATGTTTTTTTCCCACCAGTGTAGTAAAATGCGAAGTTTAGCTGGCTGATTCAGACTTCCATGCTGTAGGCTAATGTTTTTATGTCAATAACATTCATCACCTGATTGTCTCATGAACATAACACATTCTGTCCACATAGCAAAACCAAAATACAGCGCTGGAGAATAACGGTACATGAAAGTACAATCCAACCAGGCTACATATTTTACAAATTTGACAAGGGAAACACGTTACTTCTCTCTGTGATTATGGCCATCTTCTAGCCTAAAGCTATTAAACAACAGTTTTCATTTGCATTGCTAAAGTTGGACTAGCTTCATTACCTGTTCAGCAGAAAACGGGCAAGTTCTACTTTAAAAACATCTGTCTCACATTAGCGCCTTCCATCTGGGAAAATCCACACTGATGTTTATATCCCTTATTTCTGCCGTCATCTGTCTGCATCTGTCCCGACTTTGTCTGGCTTCATCGTGTTTTCACGTCTTTGATTCACAGCTCGTCAGCTCCAAATTTCACTTAATTTCTTACTACTAATAAACCTGACAACTACACAGAGGCTCTATATTATTATTATTATTTGCTATTCTACTTCTTTGCAATGTAGTGACAAGTGTCTACTCTGCCGGAATTATTCAAGAAGAAGAAGGACAATGTAGTGACGAAATGTGTTCTGTAGAGCAGTTTGTCTGTTTTCGGCTTCGTGGAAACATGCCAATGCAACATGGCGACCATGTAAGGGGACCCGCAGTGCATGTAGATAGGAATGGGTCTCTCTAAGGTAATAAAAACATAACGGTTCATTATGAAAGGTCTTTATACACCACTGAAAACATAGTTATGAATCTTATATTGCATTTCTATCAGTAGATCCTCAGAAATATTACACTCTGAACCTTTAAAAAATAGTCAGTATTTATGCATGAGACAAATGTTATTCACATATACAGAGGTAACTTTCTTTTCAAGATAATTATAATAATTTGGGCACTGTTATATGGGAAGATAAAACACATTTGTTCAGTTTTGATTCTGGAAAAAATGTTGCAGTGGATTGCATAACCCACAGCAGGCAGTTGAGCAAAGATTTGAATTTTATTTATGAATAAAGGCCTTAAAACAGACAACTTTTACTGAGTTGGTTATTCCTGAATGAATAAAAGAAGCAACATTTATATAACAGTAGCTTAGACACAGCTGCATGTTTTGAATTGGTCAAGGTCTGAAGAACAGGTTTTCATTTCAACAAAAAGGTCTTGCTGGTAGAAGGAAAAGCTGAGGATCGATGGGTGCACAATATTCTCTGAGGTTTTTGGCACAAAGGATTCTGAATATTGTTTAAATTCACACAGAGAACAAATCCTACATGTAAATCAATTAATGCTGATTAAAGAGTATCTAGAAAATCTTTATATGAAATTTTCCTCAAGACGGCTGACATTATTGTAAAAAATTGTTTTAATGACCACAGTTGTTCAAGTGGTTATGGGTGTACTTTATGTAACACGGACCTCCCTACTAGTGTATGGGATGAATATCATGTCATATTTCAAAACTGGGAGGAAAAAGCATCAAAAGGTTGAAACTCTGTGTTTTAAAAGCTTGAAATCTAACGAAAATGGATTTGCAAGATTGAAACTTAAGTTCTGGAGGCTTGCATAATGTTTTGATATGCTGCAAACATTATTTTGTATTTGAGTTTTCCTTCTTCACAGCTGCAGCACTCTTAACTTGGTTTCTCCAACATGTTGTCCGAGTTTCAAATTTGCCAGCGTTCTTTTGATGGCGTTGAAACTTGAGTTTCGAAAGGGCAAATCTTTTGTTGTTTGTACTCGTATTGCAGTTTTTTCAGAACATCCACTTCATGTGATTTTTCGTGGTGACTGCCTGCATTATTCTGAAACTCCGAAATAGACTGTCTGGACAAAAAAATCCTGGAGGCAGCCATTTGCTCCCTGCTGAAGTAGAGTCCCAATCATACGACATACAGTCCCCTCCAAAAGTATTGGAACAGTAAGGCAAATTCTTTTGTTTTTGTTGTTCACTGAAGAAATTTGAGTTTAAGATCAAAAGATGAGTATGAGATAAGAGTTCAGAGTTTCACCTTTTTTTTTCTGGTATTCACATTTAGATGTGTTAAACAACTTAGGACATATCACAGTTTGTATGAGCAAAAGTAATGGAACAAATAATCTTAAAGTAAATAACATTTAATATTTGGTGGTTTGCTTGCAATAACTGCCTCAAGCCTGCGACCCATCGACATCACCAAACTGTTGCATTCTTCATTTGTGATGCTATTCCAGGCTTTTACCGCAGCTTCTTTCAGTTCTTCTTTGTTTCGGGGTGTTTCTCCTTTCAGTCTCCTCTTAAGGAGGTGAAATGCATGCTCTATTGGGTTAAGGTCAGGTGATTGACTTGGCCAGTCTAAAACCTTCCACTTTTTTCCCTGATGAAGTCCTTTGTTTTGTTGGCAGTGTGCTTTGGGTCATTGTCCTGCTGCATGATAAACTTCCTCCCGATTAGTTTCAATACATTTCTCCATAAATTGGCAGACAAAATGTTTCTGTACACTTCTGAATTCATTCTGCTGCTACCATCATCAGTTACATCATCAATAAATATTAATGAGCCTGTTCCAGAAGCAGCCTTGCACGCCCAAGCCATGACATTACCTCCACCATGCTTCACAGATGAGCTTGTATGCTTCGGATCATAAGCAGTTCCTTTCTTTCTCCACACTTTGGCCTTTCCATCACTTTGGTAGAGATTAATCTTGGTCTCATCATTCCATAAGATTGTGTTGCAGAACTTTTGCAGCTCATCTCTGTACTTCTTTGCAAATTTCAATCTGGCCTTCCGATTCTTCCTGCTGATGAGTGGTTTGCATCTTGTGGTGTGGCCTCTATATTTCTGCTCTCTGAGTTTCCTTCTTTTCTCAGCTTGACAATGGCTTATATTTCTCCCATAGACAGCTCTCTGGTCTTCATGTTGGTTTACCGTCTTTAACAGGAAATGCAGTCTTTATAGGTTTGAACCAAGGATGAAAACTTAAACGAGTCATGCAGAGCTATTTAATGTTTGGACAATCAACCTAAAAGGCAACACCTGGGCAACAAGAAACATCTGTCAGTCACATGTTCCAATAGTTTTGCTCACTTGAAAAATGGGCGGGTTCAAACAAAGGGTGGTATGTCCTGAGTTGTTTAACACATCCAGATGTGAATACCAGGAAATGAGAGCTGAAATTCTGAACTTTTGTCTGATCTTAAACCCAAATGTCTTCAGTGAACAAGAAAAGCAAAGGAATTTGCCTTACCGTTCCAAAACTTTTGGAGGGGACTGTATTTAACAGGTTAGGTGGCTTGACAGACTGCTTCGCAAATGATTAACGTGCACAGGAAACGTTAACAGGATTCATGGTTCTTTTTCTTACTGTAAACATTTTCATTAGATTTCTAGCTTTCAATCACTGTGCTTTCAAGCACCTTTTGAAGCTTATATTACATGATATGCATCCCATACTAGTCAGTTTCACAAGATATAAGGTAGTTGAGGCACGCAGGCATAGTGCAGAAAATAAGCAACTACTTCATTGCATTATCCCTAGAGCAGAGTTAACACGCTGCAGCATACATGAAACCTGATTAATAATTAAATCTATCTACTTAGCAAAATGCTGTCAGTCAGAGGAGGTATACATTATGCAGATTGGACATTGCCTAACGTGGCATATTGAAGTCAGCCACTATGATATCTATATATGTTGACATTTTCATTTAGAGGAGAGAAAATGGTAGGTCTGTCACCTTGTGCCACTGTTCAAGGGGTGACAGGATGATTTCCTTTGGGGGTTTTGTCTCACTTCCAATCTTAAAAATGGTGCATTAAGTGAAAATGTGCCTTCAGCAGTAGACTGCATTTCCCTCCATAGTTTCATAAAAGGGATTGTTTCACCATTGTGGAAAAAAATAGTTTGCCAATTGTCAATTCAGAGGTCATATTGATAATCTTAATATAATTTGGTAGTATGTGCTATTAAAATTAATACTGTTATTCATATTCAAAAGGCTGAGTTGAAGAAATTACTGGAGTGTACCAAATAGCCTACATCTGGCTGCCTTCTATGCCGATATGTAGTGAATATGTACTGAAGCAGCAGAAATTTAACCATTTTCTCCACCATTAACATGTAGCTAAAATTTTGTTCAGTTATACACTAAGTCTGGTGGTTCAGATCACCAGTGAAGTTGCACTGGAAGGGAGGAGTGGCAGTGCTGTTTCCCTGTGGGGCCCTCTGAGCCATGCTCGGATGCGTTCGGTACGCAACTCCGAGCACAAATCATTGGAAGAGAGACTGATCCTCGCTGTTGGTGAGTTTCCACAATCTATTAGCCTACTCTTTACTAAATAGGACATCAACAGGAGGGAATTCGCATGGCAGAGCATCCCCGTACATAGACAAAGTCTAAGATCTTTGAGTTCAGCTCATGATGAATGGGGGAAAAACAAAAATGTTGCATTTAAAATTTTGTTTAGTATATATACACTGCTTTTTATGAATCACAGGCCATATGGCGGTTTTAAGAGAGGGCATCGGTTCTGCTCTGAATACTTTAAATTGTTCACCGTTGTCATATTTCCTACAGGAGGCATCTGTGGCCTTGGGTACAGTAGGCTCTGTAAGGGAAGAGTTGCATTGTCCCATGAATAGAGCCAAGCGCCTGTCCTCACCATCTTCTCCAGAGACGTAGCCAAATGTAATTTTACCTTTCCAGGACAAGGGACCCAGGAGCTCACAGGTGAGGAAATTACAATTGCACAGTTTAATTTAAGCAGACAATCATCTCAGGCCATACGAGAGAGTGATTAGTGAGTCCAGTGGTACTTTCACACGGACAAGCTAAAACTTTTTTTCTTGTCACAGTTAAAAAACATCAACCTACAACATACCCTTATGGTCTCTATTATCCTCAAATAGTTTAATATGTGAGAACTTTTTCCCGCTTAGGAAATTATGAATCATATATAACAATACATGGTTTCACACATTTTTAGACACATCCGAAAGGAACAAAATAGAAGACTGGAATTATGCATCTCTGAAGATACACGTAAACACCTCTAGGGTCTTGTAGAAAATGGTGTTATGGTTGAGTGTAAGAAAAAACTTTACACTCAACAGGCACAGGAATATCATGTTTGCCTTCATGAATACTTTACCACTATCTGTACTCCAAAACCCAGAAAATGTGTGATTCGAAACTGAAATCTTTGATAATACCAAGATGCACAGACGAAAGTTGCTACTTGGCGGTGCTGTAAATAGAAGCAGTAGCAAGTACAAAAAAGAATAAAGAACTTTCCAAGGCTTTTCAAACTATGCCACACTAAAAACCTCACATTAGTCTAAATGTTAATTATAATGGACCAGAACACACACTAATATAAAGCTGTTGATTACCATTCAAGTAAACCCTATGTTAAAAAAAGAGACCCTTAATTTGGGTAAAATTACCTGGATATTAAGATAAAATTATTTGAACAGAAAGAGCACAAATGGAATGAAAAGCTATTCTTACTGTGCCATTGTTTTGAGAGACGCTGAGCGTGGCAGTACCTTTCTTTACCTGTTATAGCTCAGTAATCACTTGAGACCTTGCTTGAGCAAGATTAACAGATTACTTACAAGAGTTCTCAAGAGAAAGTGGAGTGTGTGACTTCTTACAGAGCAGAATAAGATGGCACAGGTATAGGTGTTATAGTGCTCATTATATGAATTTTAGGTGCTCATTATTAGGACAAAGGACCTTTAACTACATGGAGATCTCACATAGATGAAAATACACTAACACTGCATGTTTCTAGTATTGATGTCTTACATTTATGGAATTAATAGGTTATGACCCTCTGAGTTGTCTGTAATTTGCACAATTTTTCTCTGTAGTTCTGGTATAAATATTCTGTCCTCCCCACATTTGCTGTATACAACACAACACATCCATAAGGGCTATCCTGTAAAATCATTTAAATCCTTAATAAAAGCAGCAAGAGAAATCAAATAATGGCTTGAAAAATGGAGCAAATAAACTATAACGGCCAAGGGAAATGGTCATTTTTCACTGTTCTTTCAATATATACACTTAAGCCCCAAAAGTGTTGTTTCCAGTAATATTTATTAAATGCCCTTCTCCTCAGGGGATGTTTCTTGGCAGAAAACAACCATTTTATTCTGCATCAACACAATCTGTATACACATCTCCATTCATTAAGTAAGGGTAAGGCTGTCAGAAAACTGAAATACCGTAAAACTTCAATTAATAGCCTGGGATTTTATTTGCTAAAAATCACTCAATTGACCCTGGGACAGGCGTCCGTATGGGGCATTCCTTTGGCGCAAAACTGAAATAGGCTACAAACAGTTTATTTATCTCAAACAGTGTGAACTTGTATAAAATCATCAAATAATATCAAATACACGTCATTCATTCGATCTAGCTCCAACAGACAGCTTATGCACTTTTATTGTGTAGTCAACTTAAGTATCTTTTTTCAACACTAACACAAAGTTAGGAAGTTGTTACGTCCCGGTGACATCCAGGGGATGTGGGACTAACAGCTAATTGAAATTCCCGGTATGGAAAGTCAAGCAGGTGACACAGGTTTAAGTTTTAACAGAAATTTATTAATAATCAGGCAGTAAATGGAAAGCGATCTCCACTGGAGACGGTTAGGGGACAGCTAAAACAACCCCTGGCAAAAATAAGGGACTTTAATAATCACAGCAAAAGTTATGGGGGGCATCTGTGAAATAACAAAAAGAGACAGGATTAGTATACAAAATACTCAGCTGTCTGTGGCGAAAGCCCACCTGTATAATACCCCACCCTCCAATAAACAAGACTATTACTGGTTGGTCTGGCTCACCGGAGTCCAACTGGGACCAAGACCGTATGACCTGCACCTTGACGCAGAAGGAGGACACTGGCGGCGGCACACACACAGCGGCCGCCGCTGCAGGAGCTGGTCCTCTCTTCCGCCACACCTCACCATCCGCTTCCCCGACACTGCCCACTGCTTCACACAACACAGCAGACACAGTGACACAATCCGACACTCCTCTCACAGCACAAGCGGCGACATGACGCCAACATGATCAGACTCTTCCCTCACAGCACATGCGGCGACACGTCGCCGACACCCCACTCCCTTCTCCAACCTTAAGGGCTCCTTATACTTGCAGCTGATTAGCGACAATCAGCACATACCTGGAAAGAAAGAAAGAGAGAGAAAGAGAGAGAAAACACCCAAAAAACAAACAATCCCCAACACAGGACCTAACAATGTTAACAAATATAAAAGACAATGCAAAAGCAATTTATTGATATTCCCAAAGTTATGGTCTTGACTGCTCATAAAATCCCGAGTCCTCAATGACGGAGACAAGACCAAGTACAAATTCAGTCGAGTCTGAGACGAGACAAAGACCATCAAAAAGTGGTCTTAAGACCGGTCTGGAGTACTACAACACTAAATAACAGTATTCACAACTTCATTTTTATGAAAAGCTGTTGTGATTCTTTTAATCGGTGGACCCTTACAGAGTAAAGGAATTCAGTAATCAAGGAATGGACACATTCTGACTTAACAAGCGCTTCAAAGGTAACAGGAATTGGCTCTACTATTTTGTAATTTTTAATTTCATCTCTTTGACCATGACGGTTACACCGGTAAATCTAAAAGAATCGGGGCTTGTTGTTCCCCCTAAATGAACTGAACTATTGAATTTTGGAGAATCTGAGTGCGGTGGTGATGGAGCAGTGTCTAACACACATGCCTTTGTTGTGAGAGACCTGTGTTTAAATCCCCACTGTGACACATCCACCAATGTGACCCTGAGCAAGACACTTAACTCCTAGTTGCTCCAGAGGCGTGCGACCTCTGACACATATAACAATTGTAAGTTGCTTTGGATAAAAGCGTCAGCTAAATGAAAACATGTTGATCATAAGTTTAAACATTTATATTTGTATGCACGATCTAGGCAGCTTAGAAGCAGCTAAAGCGGGTGATCTGGCGGGGGGTTTAAGAGGTTTTATACATCCAAAGAACTTCTATAAAAACCAGACCAGGCGTCTAATCGAGACCTGCGTTTATTTGTCAAAATGTGTTCCCACACCAGGCCAGTAAACGGGGTAGGCGGCTATTTGGGAAGTTTTACGGTATGTGCTACTGCTGTCCCGGGCTCGGTTTGAATGCTCCCTAAGAGGATTTAAAGGAGACCTATTATGCCTTTCCACATTTTATGAGATACAATGTTATTTTTTGAAACTTTGGCCATGTTTAACATGAACATCCAACATTATGAGGTTAAAGCGTTTATAAGAAATCACTGTCAGCAAAAACCTCGGGTTTCCTCTTGTTCTGAACACTCTGTTTTGAACTGCTTTTTCTACCAAGGGCTCCGTTCTACGTAATACCGAGCCAAACAGAGCTCCATATATGGTCATGTGCTCCCACACTAACGGCACCGCCTGGTAACATGCTTCAGGTCTTGGCCAATTAGAAGACAGTGGGCTTTGAGGGGGGGCTTAAAGAGACAGGAGCATCTACAGCTTGTTCAGACAGAGACTGAAATGAAGGCCTACATGAAAAAACTTTGAATCATGCAAAGCTGCCATACAGGAGTCACAGAACAAAAATATAGGACTGGAAAAGCGGTATAATAGGTCTCCTTTAATGAAAATGAATCAACATGTTAAACAAATCAACATATATCTTGACAGAAACCTACTTACGTAGAATCTTTTGTGTGCTCTTTCAATTGACCTCATGAGAAATTATTTTTATTTACTGCATATCCTGCCTTCATGTCGCTGCTCAGTGCAAATCAGAACAAATGGAAGTGTTACTAAACTAAATGGCAATTTACAACGTAAAAATTAAGGGACAATGACCTCTTTACTGTTAGCACAGATGATTATTCTTGGAAGAAAAGGCTGTTGTGGCTGTGTAAAGATGTTAAAGAGACATTACCGGTTTGGTGCCTGGCACAGCAAGGGAGCAGAGTAAACATAAAAGTGCTCTTTACTTGTTTTAACCTCCTCCTGTGTTGTCTTAAATAGGTCAAAGTCATCAATATTCCATTAGTATCCTGTTGAACACACAACATCAGAGAGATAAAGGATAACTGCGAATCAGAAACTGATTTGAACAGTTTAAATTATTAATGGCATTTTAAACATACATTAATTTTAATTTACAGCAACTAGCAATTTATGCACATTCTAATTAATGAATTCTTTTTCATCTTTGTTCATTTAAAGGTGGTGGGAATGTCACATTTTGTTGTATCGTAAGTTGGAGGCAAGCTTTTGTCTAAGTCAACTGGTCAGCTACAAACATGTAGGGTACCCACTTCACAGTTATTACAAGTAATTATCAACATTCTCTTCAGCCAAAACAGTATTTTCTACTGTACATGGAAGCAATTTATGGTGTGACTATTTTTTTACCACCTTTCCTCAGAATTGGTTTAGTTTCATTTCAGAGGAAGCACTGAGGAGTTTACCCTACAGCATGCATGGTAAAATGGCAAACTGATTATCTTCTATAAGCTGTGCTTTTGTTTTATTCCTATCTGATAGAGATTTTTTTGTCTTTTTTTGCAGATTTATGTAGAAAATATGGACTGTATTTAGGTTCTAAAATCCCATTATGGAAATGATGTAGCACATGGACCTCTAGGACATCTGAGTGCAGCAGAGAGTACACAGATGGTGGTTGAAAGCTTGAGGGTTTCCTCACAACCAGGCCTTGTGTAAAAAGGAAAGTGTTCAATCGGCAGTGCCTCACCCAACACCACACACGCCTGAATGAGAAAGGAAAGCTTCATGAACTGTAGAAATAAAAGTTTTAAACAACAACTGGATAACTGGACTGAATGATGATGATGATAATAATGATAATAATAACAATAATAGCTTGCAGTGGACCCAAGGATGTTTTACACATAGGGAGGCAAAACAAATAAAACATGACAGCTTTTAAAGGTTATGGGATGTTTTTGTTGTTAGTTTAATCAGATAAACAATTCACTTCAAAGCCTATCTTTATTCTATTTGATGATTTTCAGACAAATAAAATAATACCCAGGGCTCAATGTCTCAATGACATCTCTAAATATCCATATTCAGTTTATATAGATATAACTCAGAGAAGTAGGAATTTCTCCAATTGTAGGTGCTGGACCCAGACTCTAACACATTTCTGCTTGAATTTTTTTTTTTGATTAACTATATCTTTTATTTCATGCAATCTATATTGTTTAGGCTAATCCACTTCAACTGTTTGTGGCAAATTCCATAAACTTACTTAAGACTTGTGAGCCAGATGCTAATACACAAACCTTTTAATGCAAGAAGCTACAAATTTGAGCTTAACTTTTTTTCCCACTGTCATCCTCTACACATCCATCATCTATCCTATCTTGTTCAGGATGGCGGGGAGCTGGAACCTATCCCAGCATGCATTGGGCAAGAGTTCAGGTACAAGCTGGACAGACTGCCAGTCTATCACAGGCCTAACACGTACAAACACACTCTCAACCACATTTACAACTACAGGCAATTTTAATTTTCTAATCCACCTCACCTGTCTGTCTTGGAATGTATGAGGAAACCAGATGACTCAGAGAAAACCCACCCAGAGAGGAAGGATACACAAACTCACTACGGAAAGGCCTTAACCCACATTTTTAGCTATGCTAGAGGCATGGCTCAATGGTAATGTCGGTCTGTCCACTTTGATCCAGACTGAAATATGTCAACCACTATTGAATGGATTGCCATGATATTTTGTACAGACATTCGTAGTCCCCAGAGGACTTGTTGATCTCTGACTTTTCTAGTAGCGCCATCATCAGTGCTATGAAATTTGCCTCACACATTATAGCCCCGTTCAGGATGAATGTTAATAACTTTGATGATCCCCGGACTTTTCTGTCATGCTACCATCAGGTTAAACTTCCAATTTGTCCAATACTTTGGTTTATGACAAAATCTCTGCAAAACTAATGACATTACAGCCTCATCTGTACGTCAGCTGTGTTTATTGCTAATTAGCGAATTATGCTAAACTAAGATGATATACATGGTATGAACATCATTAGTCTCACATATCCGATTCACGGAATAAGAGACAAATTATTATTGGGACGCCTAATTTTTAATTGCATGTGGAGGTGACCCTGGAGACCACTCAGAATATGAATTACATATTCTGTCTGGCCCTGGGAATGTCCCAGGAAGAGCTGGAGGATGTGGATGGGACTACTGGGTTGTCCTGTGTGGCCCCACTGCCACTGTAACCGACAACATAATTGGCTGTAATGCATGCATTAGATGACATCTGGAACAGTGGGGTAATTTCTCTAACTACTTTAGTAATTTCTCTAACTACTTTAGGAACACCTTCTTGGCAATGTGTCACACCTTGAGATTTGTAACTTCAGATATCAGAGTATGACTTTGCCATGAGTCACTGCTCTACAGCAAAGCAACTTTATTTTCTTTTAATCTCCTCATCTTCTTCCCGAGGACATTACTCATGCTCTTTTTCATCAACATTTCCTGGGAAATGAACACTACCACTTCCTAGAGTCCTATTTACCTAACTCCCTTGGGTGCTTCCACAGTCTCTTGGAAGCTGGTAGTGGTGCAAATAGACCCTGTTGAATCAAATGCGTATTTAAATGTGAGGAATTCTGGGGTGCAAAAAACAAAAAGACAAAGCTCACAGGTGGCTTTTACTATTAGAAAACACATGATCCCTTAAATCTGACAAAGACTGATAAGATAAATCAGAATATATATAGCTAAATTATACACAAATCACATAACTGTAGGCATACATAAAAATCTTCAAGGGTGTTAAATGTCCAGCAAGTTTGACGGAGGAGGTAGGATTGACATCTCATTGATTAAACACTAAAACCCTGGTTTAAGTTCTTGATGATAGAACTGCATGGAGAAACAATAAACAGCAGCAGAGAAGGGGGGATGTTGTTTGCCTGTAGAGAATTAGAAGTAATTGAAAGAGGTTAAAGACAAAATATTTTTAATAAGAAGCCATATAATTTATAATTTTGTGGACTGCTGTTGTGCAGGCTGCATCTTTAGAGCAGATAGATGACCGTGGTTGTACAAGTTTGTGTGTAGCTGTGACTGGTGCACTGAGGGAAAGAGGCAGTGCTTAGGATTAGTCAGTTTTGTTGAACTATGTTGTACTATATTTGATCTTAATACCTTATCAGTAGCTCACATCATTAACTAATAGACTGGAAGTGAAGTGAGACTATTGTGTAGTGTTGTTCTTCCTGGATCTTGTGGCTGTTTTCACAAAGGTCCATTTACGATATCCACAGTAAGTGTAAGTGCCTTCTTCAGGTGGTTGTGCTCCAGTGTAACCGTAAAGATGGCGGTTATCCCGCCCCTCCCTTTAGAAAGCCAATTGTCTGCTTTTAACAGCCAAGTGGAAATCATATTTGGTTCCACTGTCGTAAGGGTCTGTTTTACTTCTACTGTGCATGCGCGGAAGTGGTGATGCATGTGTAGTAGAAGTAGAACCGGTCGGGAAAAACCCTTTTTAAACCTTATTTTGGGGCAAAGTTGTCAAACTTTTTCAGCGATTTTTATCAGATTTTAATGCTGATTCTATTCATATAGATTTCATTTCCCGGTGACCAGTGAAATTGCAGATCTGGCTCTCTCCTCATTCATTTAGATAGGAGACTTTGCCGGCCGAACAGGCAAACTACCGGTTTAGCCCTCGGCTAACGTGAAAGGGGATAAAATTGTATACGTGTGGCTGTTTATAGACTTTTCAAAAGTTATTGACCGAATGTATCACATTCTGATAGTGAAACGAGTGATGTCGCTCGGGTTGTGCCCATGTTACAGCCGCTGATTTGGCCGCTAGTAAAATTTACTTCAAAGCATGGAGCACTTCCTCTTGTCTCGGAGTCATTGTGAGTCTACCCAGCCGACCCAATCACAGTTCTTACTGTCCTTAAGGCAGATACTGGTCCACTGTAAAGACCACAAACAAGAAAAGCAATCTAGTGTATGCTGTCCAATGCAGTGACGAATGCACAGACCTGCATTTTGGGGAAACTAAACAACCACTCCACAAACGCATGGTTCAACACATAAGGGCCAACTCAATAACAACAACAAATATACTGTATGCACACAATGTTAACTGAGGATGGCAGGCAGCTAGACAGCTTAACAGCTACAAATACAGAATTTAAGCGATTTTCTGAAGATCTGTATAAAACGGCATGATGATGAAAATATCGGAACTAAAAGATTTCTGGATGGAATACCTCCCCCCAAGTTACAAGCGGATGATAGAAAGCAATATCAGTGGTGTGTGTGTGTGTGTGTGTGTATGTGTGTGTATATACACACACACAATAATATAATATACAATAATAATCATTGTTATTACTATTAAGTGAAGTTTATCTGAATTGTAAAGTGAGTATCTGCCAATAAAACAATATCTTTACAAAAAAGAGAAATATGTTCACTCCAGTAATATAATTCAAATTTACCTGAAAGCATGTAGTCCTTTGGCTCAGACAGTGCACTAGTGTTGGCAGTAGTGTAGTTGTGATGGGAGAATGCACTGTACACACAGAGGATTATAATTTTACTGAATTCCTGTTTAATGGGATGCTGGCAAATTATCTGCACATGTGATGGAAATCAAATAAACAAATTTTTCCCCTAAATAAGTTCACTATTATTTACATTAAAATTGTGCAAAATGTCCAAAATTACTTATTTTCCGATTAGACCTTAACTTCACTGGGACATTTTTTTAAATTTACCCCCTTATCCAACTCTGGTTTTGATATATATTCATTCCAACATATATCACCTCCTGAAAGTAGCCAAAGTTCCTAAAGTACCTGGTCATGCCCTCCCTCTCCTATTTGCACACACTCAGTGGTGGTGGGTGGATGAGAATCTGAGCTGGAGAGCAGCCAAGCCGTGGCAGACACATTAGACAGTTGTAAGCACAAAGTAAGGTCATGCTCAAACTTAAGTGGCCAAGACTGTGAACCCGTGCCCTGCTCACTGAAGAGGTTAATAGGGATTAACAAAGAAGGGTTCTCTCGGGAGACACTGTTGTTGGCTGTTTTTAAAGTCGTTTGTAGTCCCGGCATACAGACGCCTTTATTGGACAACAGGAAACTGTCGTTGCAGGAACTGTAATTGGTACCAGTTTCTTCTTATCTTCTTGAGAAGTAGAGACGGACACATGTAGCTATGAGAGAACACAGACACACTTTTCTATGTTCATACATACTGCATTAAAGTCTGGTACAAAGAAGTACAACTTTGGTAATGAACAGATAAAACTGTTATCATCTCTGTGATAAAAACAGGACAGAACCACTACATCAATACAGGAACATCATTAAGAATGCTTAGAAGGCAGAGACTCAGCCGTGAAATCCAGTCTTGAACACTTTGATATTCAATAAGTGAAATAAAAAGTGTTCATATTTAAAAGGCTGGCATGAAATTTGAGTTTTTGTATGCTAATCTGCAGACAGATTATTATAATAGTTATATTACTTAGAATTTACAGTATATTTTAAAAGTTCAGTGTGAAATATTTAGGAGGATCTATTGACAGAAATGCAATATAATATACATAACTGTGTTTTCAGTGGTGTATAAAGACCTTACATAATGAACCGTTATGTTTTTATTACCTTAGAATGAGCCATTTCTGTCGCTTGCAAAGAGAGGGGTGAGCAGTGACTGATGGTGCATTCATGAGGTGTTGGCAAAATTGAGACTTTTTTTGCAAAAAGAGGAATACAGTGTACATGGAACATAAAGAAGCATACAGAACAGTATACAAATATATAAGAAGACACAAATAATCAAAACTTTTCCAGGGGTAGTCTATATTATATGAAGGTATTAAGAAGACCATATGTTGATAGTTTTCATAGCCTCTTTGTTGTTGGATTTTAAACTTATTTAATTAATTGAATGTACAACCTCATCGAGAAAAGGTATAAAGTTAGGTTTTTTTATTGCTGAATTTACATTTATTATAAAGTACTTATTTTCTTTTCTTTGACTCTTATAAAAGCAATATATCACATTCTCCCAGATTAATGCAAAATCTTTATAAATATGGCCAATGATGAATCTGCTGAAGTTAAGCTGAAGAAAATCACACATTGCGTATACATATTTTGCTAACATGTGATTTTATAACATGGTTATAATGGTTAGTTTGCTGTCCATGAAGAGTGAACTAAATGTCTGCGTGTTGTTTATATGCTCTGATAAAAATCTAATCCAACACATGTTTGTAGTAGTGTCCATGTTGATGAAGTCGGAAGACCAACTTCACAGCTCGGGAAATGGGACCATCCGAGGAGCATATGAATGCATAGCATGCATGGTTGCAATTTGTGACCCTCACCACTACATGCCACTAAACCTTACACACTGAACCTTTAAATAAAGATGGTTTTGAAATGCAAAATAAATAAGCAATAACAGTCCTGTAAATACTTAAACACAATTTCTCTACTCAGTTTGTGTGGAAATATTAATGTTTAACCTAAATGTGTAAGTACTTACCTTATTACCAGGTGATGATGACAGTGATGACATGTATTGACATTTAGTCATAACAGCAGATACAATAACCTCACATTAATACTCTATTTGGCACAAGAGAAATTAACTTTCCTATAAAAATCATGCAAAATGCCTATTCAATGCATATCCAAAGTAAATTGAATGTAATGCTTGAAAATGCTTGCTAACAAATGCATGCAGACAACTACAGCTGGGACTTATTAGCTGGAAACACTGTAGGACCACAGGATAAAGCATTACCTAGTCCTAGTTTAAATTTCATACCAATACCATGAAAAATGACTATTTTACGCAGGTTTTTCTGAGTGTACGTCTTAGCGTATTTTTTCTAAAACAGCACCGTCCCTTGGCGGCAGGCGGCGGCGGCTGCTGCTGCTGCATCACTCCGTATTAGACGGTAACTCGACGCAGATGTGTTTTTTTGCTGGTAGATCATGAACTTCCTACTTAAAGCTGGAAATCGTTATTTTCAGAATTTTATTGGCCTCACGAAGTGCCAGTCATCGGCACAATTGCTTGCAATTGGCTTGGCCTACCCACGAAATAATAAGGGCTGGCCCTACCTTACAGCGTGGGCTCTCGTTGGCTGTTGTAGGCTGTGAAAGGGACATGTGACCTCCTACTGGGTCGGATTTGGTGTCACTCGAAAGGTCAGATATCAGCGGCTAATATGAATGCAAGCTATCGTAGTTGTTTACATTCAAATGCAAATATGAAACGATACCATAGCCGTCCCTGGGGATTTATTGATGGAATAATGTGTTTTGGACTAAATATTTAACAGGATTGGATCGTCTGGACCTTTGACAACATAACAAGACCATTTTTGTTGGAATATAGTCGATCGGTGGATTACTATGAGGCTTCATAGGTGAGTCGCGTCAATTTTGCTTGTACTTGTTTGTCTGACAGAAGCGCTGATTGTACCCACTGTGGTGATTGTATCATGATATCAAATGGTGTATCATATGAGTATAAAGTTAACATATCAGCTGTGTGCACATACCGAGAGCTGCCGCCAGGAGCTGACGGCCCTTGGGCGGGCTGTTGGAATATTAAGAGGTTGCAAAATCAACTAGGAAGTATAAGTATCAGTCAGCAACATTTATGTCAGGTGGTTGAAAGCCACTAAATGAATGAATGAGCATTAGCACTATATTCATTCTCTTTCAGTGAATGATCTGCTGAAGCAATAAAGTCATAACTCAACAAAATGAGGATTATGTTAATAGACTGTATTACATGCCTATACATGAACTGAAATGAGGACACTGAAAAATGCTAGCAAAATATTTGTTTCTTAGGGGCAAGAAATTGTGTGCCAGTAATGCTTGAAAATTCACATGCTATACTCCTATCCTATGTTCCCATATATTTCACTGCCTTTATGTTACTCTCTCTCTCTGTTGTAATTTGTCTTCTATCCTCATTCCACCATTTCATCATTATTTCTGTTGCTGATGATTTGTTTGCCTTTCTTCCTCTTTTACCCCTTGTTACCCTTCTTTCCACTCACTCTCAGCACTTCCCTTCTTTTTCTTCCCTTCTTCCTCTCTCATTCTCTTGTCTCAACTCTTCCATCATGTACTTTTGCCTACCTCTCACCTATCACTCCCCCTTACTTCATAATTCCATCTTTGTACTGGTGCAGCTGCAGAAATGAGACTTGGCTGTGACTAATCTGCTGGCAAAGCCTCCGAGGGCCCCTTGTGGTGGTGCCTCTTCACAGAGGACACATGTGATTGATTGAACCTGGGGAAAACTTTGTCAGGCTGGCCATCATGACTGGATCTCTTGCCTGATAATAAATTCTCTCCTCCCTCAAGTACTGTGAGGAGACACAAGTGTCATGTGGCGCATTTTCATGACACATGATGCCGTGGGCCGCTACGGTTGGTCCACATTGCAACATTCTACTTTCTCTTATATAGACAATCTCACTCTCTTTCCCGTTGTTACCCCTGACCCTAAACTTGTCAACACATTGTTGTGTGTGTTTATACAGGATTGGATATGAAAGCAAAATTGGGCAATCTATGTGGCCATGTGTTATTGTGAATATGGGCATATGTTTGTCCAAATATGGAAACGCAGGGTGTGTATTTAAGTGTGTAAGTGTTCAACCAATCATTCCAATAACCCCCTTCTTGGTGCTAAGCCTAGTGTGCATATCAGATGAGGGCTGGGGAGAGAGAACAGGGGAATTACTTTTATCGGCAAAGTGTCATGACAAATTGATTTTCTCACTTAAATCCCAGACAATGGACAAGACATAGCAGGTTGACTGTTTCTCTCCCTAAATGGCCCGTTTTCTCTTTCCTTCACAGATCAACGCCATACTCATTAAGAATTGCGACATAGACCCCTGTACCTAAACCAGAGTGGCTACAGTGCCAACTCACTCTCTCTCTTCACCTCTCCCTCTATATCCCATACATGTTCATTAATCAAGTGTGCTACTGATAGCTCTGGATCACAAGTCCATGTATTCAATCACGGGCTCAGTCACCCACTGAAAGACATTTGTCATTGGGCTGCTAGATTCTTGGTGAGGTTAGCCCATGAGCCTAAACACAAACCCACACGCTTAACAGATACAGTAAAACACTTGGGAGAAATAAGTTGAATAATGTTTCGCTCAAAATGACACTAATATTATAATGCTGACTAATGGTGCACTAATGTACTGGTGAGTCTGCATTTTCAAATGTGTTACCATACATATAGAATTTATTTATAGATAACCTAAAGCTACAAGTTTAAAAGAGACTTTAATGCTTTACAGAAATTAGTGGAAACCAACAGCCACCTGGATAGTAGGAAAAACATAGTCAGCAATCTACAACTGTATTGCACTGTACACTATATGGAAATATGATCTGCAAGGCTTAAACAGTCAAAGAGGTTGTTCTTTCCATGTTTATTGCGGGATCTCTGAATGAAAGCGGCTATTGTGTTTGTTTGAGAGAGGGACTGCGCAAGTGGAGGGGCTGAGCTCTGCAATGAAATATGAATTTACCCATTTTAAAAAGTGGAAAATTAATATGTGGCGGTCAGCGTTGATATTATGGTGAGCCGCCACAAATAAATCAATGAATAGGAAACACTGGACTCTGCTGTTAGCAAAATTACCTTTTGTGTACACTAATCTTAAACTTGATGGCCTATGGTGTATTTCAGTTGAAATAATACACAGTACAGTACATGAAATCTCCTAGTTAAGGTAAGATGTTAAGATTCACAGTGCTAAAATGAAATGTTAACACTAATGGTGTCATTTCGTTTTTATTACATAGACACAGCTGGATAAAGAGAAGATGCAATTTGGAGGAAATTTTCTCCAGTGCATTGAACCATGAAGAAGTCTGATAGCTCACAGGTACAGAGGTACAGCCTGACTGGCCCGAATATGTCACTTGATAACCATGGTGTTCTAGTAATAACACACAAGTTGCCATGACTGAATACCGTCATATGACAGATTCCATGCAACAGCTCTACACTCTCAGTTTAGGCTGCCCACCATCACAATATTCTTTAACACAGTAGCGGTAATTACAGTTATGGTAGTGAGACTCATTTACCACTTCCTCTCTGAGGGCCCAAAATCATACACAACTAAAGTGAAGTCATTAGTCCCTTTTACCTCTGCCTCCATGTATTAACAACCCAATTATGTTTCATTTGTACAACAAACACATGGGATGCTGAGTTCCACACATTTAACCACAACAAAGAAAAGCAACTGAAACAAGCCATGACCTCTTAACTGGCTTACTACACTGGTGGGAAGAACAAAAATTTGTTGAGGCATATTTGGAAAAACATGAGGCACGAGAAAGGACATTTTATTGGGTTGAGATCTCAGTTTCACTCTCTGTAGGACAGCTTTTCTTTGACCAGACGTATGAAAAGAGGGGTAAATGCAATGCTGAAACTCCAGTATGAGGAAAACATTCATGCCTTTTAGAATCAGATGGCATGCACCTAAATTTCTCATTTGTGTCTGTGTGTGTGTGTGTGTCAAGATTACATATCAGGTTCCCAAATGGTTGGCTATCAAGTGACTCAGCATGCTACATTCCTTAGAATCCTCTAAGATGATGTTTCACCATCTTAGAATGGTGTATTCGTTCTCAAGCGATGTCCTGCCAGGAAACACAAAATTGCTGGACATTATTGTGGTGCATGCTGTGACAGCATGGAATCCAGCTCTCACATATGAGCATCACCTGACCAAAAGAGTTTTTTTGCTGGTAAGTGTTTGTGTTAAAAATATAGATGCATCATTATACAGTGATGCAGACAGGTAAGGGGGGGGGAAAGGTATGCTTAATTCTGGTTACTCTTAAGTATATTTCTATATTTTGAAGTATCTGCCTAAAACTAATTCTAATTGCCACAATTGGGTAAAACAACCCTACATCAAACATATAATACATCAACAAAACAAAAACAAGAAGAGAAGAAGAAGATAAAAGATCAGCTTATAGCCTATTATCCTCTTTCAATTTTATTTATATAGTGCCAATTCACAACAACAGTTGTCTCAGCACTTTTCATATTAAGCAGGTCTAGACCGTACTCGTGATCTTTTTTACAGAAACCCAACAATTCCCACCATGAGCAAGCACTAGGCAACATAGGTGAGAAAAAACCTCCTTTTTAAGAGGCAGAAACCTCAAGCAGAACCATGGCTCAGGGTGGGCGGCCATCTGCCTCGACCTGTTGGGGGTGAGGGAGAGAGAGACGAGAGAAAGAGCGAGAAAGTGAGAGAGAGAGAGCCATAAAGAGGGAGAGAGGCATGGGAGGGTAGGGGGGAACAGCCTGCACAATATCCACACAGAAGTACATACAGAAAATGGTATTAATGGAACAGATATTTATAGTAATGTTAGTGATAATAATGGTAATGTTAATGGTGTTAATAATAATAATTAATAATAATAATAGGACTGGTAATTATAATTGTAGCAGAGGAACAGGGGGCAGCAGGTTACTCCCAACCACAGATCCAGACTCTACAGCTCCAGAGCCAGAAACACCTGCATAAAGTGATGAGAGGAGAGGGACAAGAAAGCTCAAGACTATGGTAAAGGGAAAAAGTCAAGTTAGTAACATGCATTAAAGGGATGAGGTTGAATACAGAGGGAGAGAGAAAAGAGGAGAGAGGAGCTCAGTGCATCACGGGAAGTCCCCCAGCAGTCTAGACCTATAGCAGCATAACTAAGGGATGGTTCAGGACTCACCTGCCTCCTGAACCTAAACTGGAACATGGTTCCACAGGAGGAGCTTGATAGCTGAAGGCTCTGGCTCACATTCTACATTCTTTTAGGACTATCAGGCATGTTATTGGTAAAATTCATAAAAAGCTTACATCTAGTCTATATGCATAGTTACAAATGAAAAGTAGCATAAATGCAAAAGTACTGTGAAACTTGAATTTGATGTTATATAATAATGTTATACTATAATAAAACTACAATAAAACTAGGAACAAAATAATGCTATCAAAAAGCATCTAAAAAATCAGCCAACAAAATAGATGGTCTGTTACTGCAGTCAAGGATCTATTGTGCAAACATTACAATAACTGTTTTGTGGTACATCTGCCACCATTATCACTATACACTGCATATGTGCAGTGCTAGATTGGTAAGCTTGACAGTAGCAACAGAAACTAAGGAAGTGGGGCTAAGACTCATGTCCTTCATTGCTAAACATTTTCTTATGCATTCCATTTGACCTCGTTGGGATATTGTTTCACTGCTCCTTGTTTATACTGCTGGTTTAGCTGCCACAGTACACAACAGAAGTGAAACATTGAATGTTTTCAGGTCATGGACAATCTAAAAAGGCCCCTTGAGTTTTATTTTTGACCTGAGATATGCGGATATATATAGCATTTGTATCTATTGAACACAACATTGTTTTATTTGCCATCCCTTAAAGCTGCACTAAAAATATATTTTTGATTGAAGACTGTGTATAATGTGACAGAGGTTGCTTGTGGTGGACAGCCAAGCAGCAACCTCGGGGGCTGAGTAATGAAGCCAATGCGGAAGTGCCGACAACTGCAGTCAATCTCCATAGACCCGAGCAACCAGGCTTCATTAGGCCCGCTGAAGCTCCACCTGTTTGCCCATTTTTGGATTAGCCGTCATCTTTACAGTTGCTCTTTAGAAAGCAATCTCTGGGTGACTACAGAGACTATGTTCATGTTGTCCAGGTTGATTAAAAAAAAACAGCATTTTTATGCATGTTATAACATTGGTATATAGTTTATACAAAACTATACATATAACTTGAGAAGCAGTTCAAACAACTAATTTAAGACACAAATAAATTCACTGACACATTGTGGCTGAGCGTCTGTGTAGCTTTTGAATGCAAATGTTTCTGCATTGAGAACTTTTGCTACATGTACATGTATCTTGATTATACTTACAAAGTTTTACTTTTACATTTCCAATGCCATACATGCTGCCACCAGAGATATTTGCATGTATGTTTACATGTTGTTTAATGTGCTCCAGTTTACTAGCTAATTAGCTATCTGGCCTGCAAACTGGCGTTAGCAGCTCTTGTATTGTGTAGCAGGCTGCTGTTTGGCTATATGCAAGTGTGACCATCTGCCTATGATACAAAGATTATGTTACTGTTTTATTATGACAGATTAATGTAACAATAGGGGCATTATCATGAAATCAACAATATAAATTTTTCCCTTGTGATTTGTTTTTTTTCCCTCAAAGAATAACACAGGACATATGATTTACATAGCAGATAGTATGTGTAGCAGCAAAACATACAATTTAGTTTTATTGGACTTTAAGGATTATTGTGGTATTGTTGTTATTTACACCTGTCATTTGTTCAATACCATCCTTCTTCACTTAAATGCATAATATATTGGTGTTTGTGTTACCTGGCTGGTCAATAACATTTTCAGTATAGCAGCAAAACCACCAACCAAGGAAATTGGATCAATGGATGTCATCTTTTTGTAGTTTAAATATGCAGAAAGTTTTTGTTAATCTGCCTTACCTGTCAGATGAGGCAGTCATCACAATCTTGGCTAGTAGCTAACTGTAAAACACTGTTACTGAAATCTTGCGCAGTAGTTGTGATTCTACCACAGTCCACACAGCCACCAAGAGGCAGCGACACAGCAGGCAGGTTGTAATACACATCACAACATGGTGTTCATGGGAATTGAAGGATTAGGACTGGGAGAGTTGGGGCTTAAAACCACTTCAGACAGATGCAGTGATGCGTTCTTCTGGATCCATTTGGCAGGTTGGTTGGTGTTCATTTCATGTCCTATTTGTGAGTACATTATGGGCAGAAAGTAAAAAATCTTATGGGCAGAAGTCTCCGCTTTTTTCGACTTCCTTAGTATTGTTTGTTACGGAATCCCTTTTACATGTACCAAGCTGTTTCTATGTGCATTTGTGTGTTCTTGTATATGTCTCACCAAGACACTAGAAAGCAACTGAGGGGATAAAAAAAGATGACCTTTTAATGATAACCTTTTCGAGGTGGGGTTTCATTTCTTAATCACTGGTCAACCCAGATAGAAGTCACTACATATCTTTTATTTTGAGTGGTTGTAGGTCTTTTTCCTCTCTATAGGCCTGTCATGGCTTTGCAGCTTGACAGCATGATCTCGCTAAGGTTCTCTAGGGCTTCAGTCTGTGATGACCATCCTGTAAAGCAAGCATTCCCATGTAAAACTAACCCAGTTTATCACCAGGACCATGTTTCTCCGTGTTATCCTCTCCCTTGCCCTCCCAGGTGACCAAAGTATGACACATATCAGTGGTACGTGTTAGTGTTGGGAGATGTAAGGGGGAAAAGTGGCCATACTGGAAGGTGGGGTGAAAAGTCAACCATTATAAAGAGAAGGGAGACTCAATAATTTTGTAACATAAGAAAATGAGAGCTAGAGAGAGATTTTCAAACCCTGGCTCCTTTTCTCACTTCTGCTCAGCTGACCAATCATGGCATGAAGGTAGAATGTCTGATTGTTGTTTCAGGAAAGTTACCGAAATGTACAGACACATTCTCCCCAATTCCACATTGGAAACAGCATTCATTTTTATTTACTTATTTATTTATTTGTTTTTTAATTGTGTCTGTGGCTTAAACAGATAATATTAGTTTTACTGCAGTTGTCTCTAATATGCTCTTTCAACGCAAACACAATTGAAAAAACAACAACTCATGATCCACCCACAATGTAAATATGTGTCAAATACCACTGGGTCTATTCTCATAGAAATATGATACTATTTTTACAATTGTGAATTGATCATTTGTTTTTGCCGTGAGCAACAGGAATTCAAGCCACACTGTGTGTTAAATTATCAAGAGTCATGCTCTAGTTAAAGAGGCAATATGTAGTTTTCAGTGGCCATTAGCTGAGATTTTTAGATTGCAACCGTAAATGCTCATACATGTGCTCGAACTCATGAGAGAGCATAATCTCCGTCATTGTGTTGGAGTCTGTGTTGTGCTGGGTCGTTTTGTAATATTAGTGGACTGCATTTCGTTAGCTGCGGTGTTGTCACTGTAGTTGGCAAGAGACACGGGGCCGCGCATGGAGAGAAGCTGACCTGGTATCTTCATAAGAAGCAGAATAGTGGCTGTTGCAAGCAACAGAGAAAACAAAAAGGGGAAATTGTTAAACTTCTGACTATTTATTTCATTCATTATACCATATTATATAATGTTACTATGCTATTATTATTCCTTATTCCTTAAATTGTAAGAGCCTCCAGTGTCCAAGTATTATGAGGTGACTCAAAGAAATGTGACAGAAATGGTTTCCTAAATGGAAACGTCTGTACCCCTTCGCAGAATATGATGCTGCTGCTAAGATATTGTACTGCTCCACATGCAGAACTGCGCCAACGAAAGCAAAAAAGCAACACAATTTTCATTGGCATGAATGGAAACAACATAAGGGTGAGAACACTACAAAAATCAGTGCACAGTGACTGTGAAAAGGCTCTCGGTGTACTTTTTATTTTATTTAACCAGGCTAGTTAGTTAAGAACAGATTTTTATTAACAACCATGGCCTGGCAGGAGGAAGACATCGTCTTCAAGGTAGGAACATACAGGAATAAAGGGATACGAAAAATAAGATAAACAGGGACAATCAGGTTAATGAGACTTAACATATGAAAATAACAAAACACAAACAAACTTCACAACGCGAAAAATAGCAGCAAGGGCAACATCAGATAATACCATGGTGGAAGTATGGGAGTATGGAACATACAGATCAATCCTGAGAAAGCACTTCTGCTCAGCTGTCTTTGAAGGACATAGACATAGGTTTTAATCAGTGCTTGAAGTGGGGGAAAAAAATAGGTGCCAGTACTCCATCCTGACCACTCTCGGCACTATCCACAAACTGGAGACAAAATTAGTATAAGTGAGTGTATTAGTAAATGTTATAACATTAAATTCAAAGTATAATGTTAGTATAATATATTTACAGGTCACACTTTATTTGTATAGTCTGCCTACTTGTCAATAATCATAGCCATTTATACAATGAAACAATGAGGTCAACAAGGTTGAGTCACAGTGACAAGATGAGATGATAATTTAACACTATTTTGAAAAAATATTCAATGATGAAATAAAGGAGTGGGGGGGGTCTCTGGGTCTTCCCCCAGAAGATTTTGAGCTTTAAACTTTTTAATTACTGCACTCTGGAGACATTTTATGCACTAATTTATGATTGAAATGTCTTTATTTATATGAAGGGAAACAAAATTCAGGTTGCAGGTGATAATTCGAAATACAAAAATATAATGGAATGGAATGCAGTAATCGTGCAGTAAGCTTGTTTTTTTTTAAGCTTAAGTTACTTTTTTGTGAAATGCACATTTATTTGTTCTATATTTAGATTGCATTGCATGTTTTCTTATTGTTCAAATAAACGTCAAAGCATTTTCATTTGTCATTTAACATTTCTTGTTGCAAGCTATTTTTCAGAACATTTTGAACAAATAAAAAAAAATCAAAATGATGGGGACATTTTGATACTGAAATGTCCCCAGTGTCCCCAGTGTAAAAGACACCTATGGCTGTCAACCTTTTTTTAATGTTCCGCCCCATCCAGGCTGTGATTGGTCAGTTCACGAAAAGTGACATTGACAAGCTACTTTATGCACACAGCTGCATTAAAGTCACCGAACTTCTCCCTCCTCTGTCTCTGCCGGCAGAGATTAGCAAGCAGGCGAGAATGGTAGTGCCAGTATTACGTACTGGCACATACCGGCTCACTTCAAGCACTGACTTTAATCCCTCGTGGTTTAGGAGATTTGAGCCAAATTACAAAGTGCTTTATAAATAGCTATATGGGGTGTCTATCTGCACCAAATCACTTTTCCATGACCCATCTAACTTTCTACAACATCTCAGTATTTTTGGAGATATCCTGCTAACTATCACACAAGGGGACCAACAACAAGTGAAAGACAAATCCAGATAGCAACAGATAGCCAGTGAATTTTCAGTGCAGCCTTTATCTGGATATTAACCTCTTTGTTTCTACAGGAAACCAATAGAACAGGGTTTTAACCACACATATAAGCAAAACCATTCTGAAGGTTCATAAAACAAGTCTGCTTTGCAAATGTGACTGTATAAAAGTTAAAATGATTTTTCCAGCACTAGTCTGTTATTTCCTTTCACTTGCTCTGTTTCTTGAGCAGAGAGTTTACCTTACTTTGATACTACTAGGAATTCCACTTTACAAAGTGGAGAAATTGAATGTCAATTCTACAAAACAATTTTGTTTTGTTTTGTTTTATTAACTTAAATTATTTTTACAATATCTCCCCATGGCACTATAATATGGTTAATGTTTCATGGTGAAACACTTTGTTAAGGTTTCTGTAGCAACCCCCAACTCCAAGGCTTGTGCACATCAGAGCGGAAGAAAAAATGATCTGCATGTGCATGTATATATGGCATCATGATTACATCTTTTTATCCTCTCAGAAGCTCCGTTTACTGTCTGGTGAAAAGTCTGGATATTGTGTCTGAGAGGTTTTTTTTAAGCTTGTGCAAGCTGTGTGCTTCAGATGATGTGAAAGAATAGATCAAATAAATAGGTAGAGGGTTGTGAACTGCTGATCTGATCCTTTCCAGGAAATGTGCTGTTTTTGGAAAATACAAATGTATTTTAGATAATGATAGATGTCCATTTGTATTCTGCATTCACACACAATCTGAAGTATTTTTTAACATTCCAAATCCAGCAAAACAACTGCTGGCACTTGGCTGGTTTCACAAGTGCATTTTGTCAGCAGCCTAGTAATACATACTGATCTACATACACAGAGGCAGTTGAAACCAACGCTCTGCAGTTGGCAGTCTGCTGTGGGAAAAACGTTTCAGCCTGCTCCAAATGTGACAGTGTGAAAAAAGAAATCCCACTCAGCTGACCATCAGATAAGTGTATCCTTATCTAACTTTAGTCTTTGAATCATCAACTGACAAAAAGACCACACATGCAGCACAGAAACAAAAAAGCAAAAACATTATAAGTCTGATTTTTTCCCCAGGTACTTTCATTTTAGAACAGCAGCAGCAGGGCTGTCATACTGACAAAATAGTGAAAACATTTCTTGGTGCTATGAGGCTGCAAAGTGGGGTGCAGTCCTTCCCCTAGTGCCTTTACAGAAAGGGTTCATATTTAAGCAAAGAAAGGAACATGTCAGTCATATACATCCTACTTTTTTGCCACACCGTGAAGCAGTGTGTCATCTGGCAGTAAAGTAGCGCCCAGTTGGAAATGTACCATAGTTCTCTGAGTCACTAATGCATGCATCACCTCCTGTGCAAAGATTACATTTCCTGCTTCTGGTCGGTTTTGTGCAATCCAAACTCATTTAAATTAAAGGTTATATTTTTCATGAAAAAGTTACATAATTTAGATTTATGCAATTATTTCTGTCCTGTAGCTGCCAGGAAAATGTGAAACACAAAGTAAAATGATCCAGAAAACAGATATTGAATAGAACATAGGCTGTTCTGCAAGATATGTTGCATCATTTTGGTAATTTGTGAGGTTTTCATCTGTGCGGACATGTGTGAAAATTTTGAGCGTGTATGTGTTTTTCTGTGTTAATGTAGCGGCCATCGAGTGACACGCTGCTGTCTCCTTGAGGGGTTAAAGTGTGATAATCACCCCACGCTCGTTCGACTGGCCTTGAGGATGTTAAAAATGAGTGCTCTTAGCAATGGAGGTGACATGAAACTTCTTTAAAAATGATGGGGAAACTTTAATAAGTCCTCAACAGGGACATGAACTGTCAGAAAGACAGATACCTGAAGTGAAGCAGGGACCTTTCATTAATGTAACACAATCCCTCTACCATCTGTTTAAGCTGACATCGATAGAGTCCTTTTGAAGCACTCGTGAGCTTCATGCATGAACCACCCTACGGCATTGCTCATCATTGACACTCCTAGGACTCTCCCTGTGATTAACCACAAATCTGTGTTCTTACAGTACAGATACAGAACATACATACATGCATTCTTAATGTTTTTTGAGTAATTTTTGAAGATTGCTTATTACGGGGAAATTACCAAGCAACTGCTAAACTAAAGAACAATGTCTGTATGTGTAATTCTGTCTAGCTGTATGTTTTAAATATCACCAGATTTGTCAATAACGTTGTTCAGAAATCAAGTGCCCCATTTGGCTGTAACACGTTAAGCATTAATTCCAACCGGAAACATAATTAAGTTAAGAAGTGTTCTTAAAATAATTACTTATTTCTAACTTACATAATAGTACCAAATACCATGTCTTTTTAAGCTTGTCTTTTGTCCTTTTTGTGCTTTTTAATTTGTCAGATTTTAGAATTGGATTGCCTTTGGTAAAGAGAAACAACCACGATAAGCAGTGGACCTAAGTAAATGACTAATGATGGGAAATCATATCTCTGTCTCCTTAGTGCTGCAATATGTCTCGACAGTCCTCACAGTTTGTTTTGTTTTGAGATGTGTCGGTCTGACCTGGAAAATAGTACTGAATGATGCACTGTGTGGTTTGTGGAGTGGTTTAATTGTCAGTGTTACTTCACATATATACATACAATCTCAGAAAGCACATTTTGAGGCTTTATCAATTATCAAACAAAGTAATTAAAAAATTAGTAAGAAACTTAATCACATACTTTTAAATTAAAGTGAGATATCCTGCTTATCTCCGGCGGCGTTATACAGTGCACAAAGAAGTTGTGGTTATGCGTAGAATACGGAAGTTCTACTGTTGAGAAAATGTCATTCCAAAGGAAATGACTGTCTGACTGCAAGGTAAAGTGCTGAAAATATTATAGTAGACTGATTTTTTAAAATTGTCTTAATGTGGCTGCTGAAATTCAGGTCTCCATGATTACACCAAGATTTCTGGCTTGGTCCGTGGTTTTTTGCCAATTGAAATTTGACGCTTTTAATCTTCCTTGGCTCAAAAACCAATGACTTCAGTTTTATTTCTTTGTTTAGTTGTGGAAAGTTCTGGCACATCCAGTTATTGATTTTTTTAATGCACTTACTCAGCACTTGTATGGGATTATCATGCCCTCGTCTATCTGCATAATTATGGTAATTTATTTTGTTGTTGTCCCTGATCTGAGCCAGTGGAAGTGTTAAACAGAAGAGGCCCCAGAATGGATCCTTGGGGAACTCCTCAGGCAATTTTTGTTAGCACAGATGTGTAATTACCTATAGACACATAATAGTCCTTGTCCTTAGGATTCAAACCACACACTGACTATGAACAATTACCTTATATAGCCCCACTTCAAAATTCCTGAACTATCCCTTTAAAGTGTAGCATCACTACTCTGACATTCACAGGCCCACTGCAGCGTTTACAACTCTTTGAAATTCCAAAGGGTGAGGGGAGCTGAATATGCCTCTCTGAGACTCTTCAGATATTGCCAAACTAACTTCTCTTTCCCCTGATAGTAATAAATGTCACTGTGGAGACTTGTCAGATGAGACAATAACTTCTCACCTCTGAGACGATGGTCAGGATACAACAATGATGTCAACAGATGTGAATAACCATGTTTTCTCTTGGATTGCTTTAGCAAGGAGAAGAGACTGAAAATACACACACAAACACTTTCCTCTCAGCCCTGATGTGGTCTGAGATAAGGTGCCAGATACCCATCATAAAAGGTGGGGAGATGCTCTTTTAAAGGAAATTAACTGCTATATCCTTACTTTTGAGCCAAGTCTGACATAAGGATAATCAATCTTACCAATACCAAATCCAGCTAACCTTTCTTAACCGTTTGTAATACAATTTATTTTTTATATAACATTAAAGAAGACAAAGGAGTAAATTAAAACTCCCTTGTTAAAGAAAAATGTCACAACATGGCATCCTCCTGAGACCCTGTGTCCTCATATGGGGACATTAGATTTTCAGCTCCCTGCACTGTATACTTAATTCTGCTTTACTGAGACCTATACTCCTCCTTAGTGGACAGTTGCCTGTGCCATCTAGTGGTAGCAAAACCAAAATACATGCATTCGTGGAAAAACAATATGGCGTCAATATCAACAAATACCTTCTACAGCTGGAGCAGACAGCAAAGTGGAAAAGGTAAAAATCCGAAAAGATTTTCATGGTTGAAACTTCTTAACTTGTGCTTACTAACGTGTTGTTTGACATGACATACAGATTTGACTTTTTTTTCCAAAAGTAACAAGCTAAGATGCTGTTAATTAGGAAGGACTCGTATGAGGAAATCAGGACTATATTGTTCTCTAAGTGCTATATATGTTAGTTAGCCTACATGGGTTGCATTTTCACACATTTGTGTGTGTATTTGCATTGTAATACTGTCTGTGCTTGCAATTCACTGTCTGTTAGTTTGTTTGACTACCCTTACCAAATGTAATAATAATAATTATAATAATGAATTACATTTATATAGCGTTTTATCATGGAAACTCAAAGCGCTTAACAGTGAAGTGGGGGGGGAGCCCGTGTAACATGTAAGGGTTGGATCTTTCTAGTGAAAATGAACCAGCCCCCAAATGTTTGTGTAAAATTATTTGCTAAAGATGGCACTGAACCTTTTTGAACCTGTGCATGTATTTCGCCTCATAATGCTGTGATCACTGTCTCTAAACATTTTTGTCCATTTTAATTTAGTATGACATGTATATACTAAAACCTGTAACATTGGTGTATTAGTCATGTATTTGTTTTTTCCATCACGTTCTGTGTGTAGTTTGTGAAGAGTGAAGAGCAAAGCAGAGAAGAGCAAAGAGAGCAAAGCAGAGAAGGGCAAAGCAGTGAATAGCAAAGCAGTGAGGAACAAAGCAGTGAGGAACAAAGCAATGATGAAAGTGCAGAGCTCCAGAGATCCAGCATACCTGTGCGCAAACGTAAGCGTGGACAGCGCTGTAAGTCTGCTCAATTTGCTCCAGACGTGGTTCCATTTGAGGCTGAAGATAAAAGGCTGCATGAGTACCAAAATTGGCAACCACTGGCCTATGTAGAACAGCACATGGACACCAAGCTCAAGAAAGTACTTTCGAACTGTACAAACGCTGTGTCCCTAGCAAACAGTGGGAGGTCTCTCAACACTACAGTTGATAAAATGTATTTTTTTTTTGCATCAATTTTAATGTCTTGTGTGCCTTACCCGCAAATCAGAAAACACTCACACTGTTTGCAATTTTGCACAGCCATGTTCTTTTGTGATGAGAAACAGTTTTCTACTTTATTACACATTGGTGACTTTGTTGTGTTTTGTAGTAAAATAGACCCAATGTCCCCATTCAAAGTCAATGTTTATTTTTTTATACTTATTGGGTCCTACTTATCCCAAATAGCCAAGAGAAATTAAAAATACACACAGAATCAAAGCTCAGGTCTTAGACTGCATACCAGGCTGCTGAGCATGACAGGATAAAAAAAAAAAAAGAAGAGCAAGTTATTATTACACAAAATTAACCTCTTACCACGTAACCATATTGCCATCTAATGACTAATGGACAGAAGTCATTATAACATCACCATTGGGATACACCTCCCAGCCTAAATACTGCACACAACGCCGGAGAGGCAGCTAGAACATCTCTTCAGCGCTTCAAAATAGTAAGCTGAACAACGTTTTTCAGTGATAAAGAGTTGATGTCGAATACAATAAATTAATTCCATTTAGAGACGTTAAGTGTCCTAGTGATATGTTAGCTATTGCCAATAAGGACATGTTTTTTTCATCACAATATCTGCTATTCATCTGTTTTTTTTCTTTTTTCGTAAATAAATACCTTTATTTACCCAGTAAGAAGTTGTGTGTGTTTACTTTGAAGCAGAAGACAAGGTCACTCTATTGAAAGAATTCAATTCCTTTTGAAGAGAGGGATTAAATTAATAATCAAGTTTTAATTACTCCGGTTTGTTTTCCCTGTTTTCTATAAACTGTGGTGGTTTATTAACATATGGTTACTAAAATGTGTTTATTAAAGTAGTCTTTCTCCTACAAAAGGACAAAGCTGGTGTTAATTTTTTATGCAACAGTCCGTCTCTCATTACTTTAATATTTTTGAGTCTAAAACCAAAATAAACAAGTTACAAATAGATAAAAACAGTATAGTTTAATAGAAAAAATTAAGTCATTTCCAGCAGCTGGAATGTTACTCAAACAGGAGTAAATACTAACAGTAAAGAGTTTGTTGAAGAGTATGTAGTATACAGCTGTGAATTAATAAATAGTTGGTGCATAGTGAGTGTTTAGGGCAGCAGGACGGTGTAGAAATGACTCAAATTAAACTACAGCACCCTCTTTCATGGTAAATGCAAAACATGTTGCCAGTGCAATGTTCACACAGGTAATACTTATTATTACACTGAACAAAATTATAAACGTAACATTTTTGTTTTGGCCCCCATTCATCATGAGCTGAACTCAAAGACCTTATACTGTCTCTATGTACACAAAAGGCCTATTTCTCTCAAATATTGTTCACAAAAACAAAATTTGTTTGTTGTGTAAAAAAAACAGTAGAATATCACCTGATCACCTGAATACCACATATGAGCAATGGACTAATGGTAACAGCAGACAGTTTATCATAGAACCCCCCCCCCCCCCACACACACACACACACACTGCTGTGTATATACTTTTTAACGTTTGATTTTATATATAATAATTGAAGTTTTACTTACTTAGTGTACAAGTGTAAAGGATGGTAAAGTTTGAAAACAGCATCATGTTTTCCACTTATAAGCAGATAAATAAAATAATCCAAAGTACTGTCTGCCACTATTGCAGGTCCCACCACAGGTGGAGTACAAAATCAGAACTGCATTGGTATTCCAGCTACAATTGCCTGCACTATTGCCAGTTCTTCAATTTATAAGCCTCCTACACTACAATTCTTCTGTGTCCAACTACAAATAAAAATCTCTGGCCAGCACACTACTTGATCAAGATGGTGTTGCACCTAGCTACAACCCAATCAGTATTCATGGAACAGGGCAAAGACACAGTTTCCGAACAAAGCAACTGCAGCAGACAAAAAGCCCCTCCACAGCGAGCTTTGGGGCTCACTAGAGTAGGCCAGAAGCAGAGCTAATTTTTCATAATCAGTGACAGTTGCGCTGATGTCAGAGCTAAGTAATCATTGAGCACAAGCACAGCTATCTTAGGAGGCGTCTGACTGAGAGACCAAGGGGAAGAAGGATGGTGTGGGAAAGAGCACAAACGCATTTGACAGACTAAAAGAGAAACAAGAAGCAAGAAAGCAGTGCCTCTAATGAGGGTGGGTAGGCACTAATTAAATCTGAGAGGAAATCTCAACGTGAAACTTTATTCTAAAGACATGTCTGATAAAAGTGGCCTCTCCTTGAACATGTCTCCTCTTTATTGTTCTTTGAGTGGTGGTCATTTCAATTAGTGATCATGCGTGACTCAGGGAGACGTTCAGTAAAGCAGGCAGGTGTGCACACACAACTCGTGAGAGATCCGGTGCTCACTGTGATAGGTCTTAATGACCATGCATTGATTAAGCACAGATTAAGCACTTCATTGAATATGTATAAAGAGGATAGATTACTAAGAAAAGTCTCAGCATCTAATTTTGATGCACTTTGAACTGTTTCCACAGGAAAACCTTTACCCAAGTATTAGTACTGTAAATGGACTCCACAGCTTCCAGTCATAGTTGCATTTGTCTGAAACCCATACTGTACACGACCATATTAGCCTTGTCTGCCAGATCAAATTGGCAAGTTGGTCAGACTGTGAATCATGTCAGGCATTTCTCTTCTCTTCCTTTATTACTTTTAGAGGTCCAAGCCCGAGGGGGCTGGGGGCCAAGCACGCAAGGCATGGCTCTCAATACCAGCTGGGAACCTTATTGTAATAGGCTCAGATTTTTATGTTTTAATTTTTCGGTTAAAGAAACAACTTCAAACAACTGCTGTGACGTAATGTTCAACACAGCACTTGTGGAGCTCCTCAGCGTTTAAGTACTTTTTCAATCTGCCATCAATTTTCATAAAATTGCCAATATCTACACAGTTGATTTCTCGCTGGATTTAGTGATGAAATAGCGTACGAAAATTGTAAAATGTAGTAATAAGTGACGATTTTCTCTGAACAATCAGTAGTCTGCAGTGTTGTCACATCACATTTTTAGTATAGCCTCAGCTCAAAAAAGTACCAGGTAGCAGGTACAGAAACAATATTTCCCCAATGGAAAACCAAAAAAGGCGAATAGAGTCGAGATGAGTCGAGCTGGTACCATGCTCTGGAAAAGGGGTACTTGTGTGTGGTGAATGAAAAAGCCATCATTAATGGAGCTCCGATACTGTTTCACCATGGCAACAGGTAAATAAAAGGCAGGGCCTCCATTTTAACACAGTGGATATAGATATATTGATACATGTATATGCGGACTGTGCATATTTAACTTTAAGAAAAAGAGCCTGAGTCAGAGCAGACAAAAGTGTCAGTTTTAGTTGAAGATTTAAAAAATATACAGATCAGAGATATAAGCTCACAGTCTGATCCTGTAATAATGTGTTTGGTGCACTTTGTTGCAAAAGGCATCCAGGTTAAAATACAAGAGATTTAAAATGTATGGCATGTATTTGGATCTTGGCTCTACAGCATTCAGTGGCTTCATTTCAGCTAATTCAACAAATGTAGTAAATTTAAATAACATTACTGAAATGCTTGTAAAACACAGTCAGACTATGCCGCCTATTTAAAACTCACTCTAAACACATTCTGTGTTGCAATATGATCCTGCTTACTCAGAAATATTATGATCCAATATTATAGCAATTATGTTCCAACAGTGCGACGAATCACATCTTGAGTGAAATAGATATTAATTGACCCTACGTGTCTTAAGCTTCATACTGATTTTTACAATTTCAAATATGATTACACATTAGGTGGAATAAACATTTTAGTGGACATGCTCTAACAAACTTACAGCTCTGTTGTGTGCACAGAGTGACATTGTTATTAAAAAAGGACATGCAGAGGTTTTGTTCTGAGCAGATGGTGATTTGAAGCTGTGTAATTAAATGTGAAGGCAAGAACTGCTGTTCAAAGAAATGAATGACGGTGCGTAAAAGCTTACTTTAGATAGTGCTGAGCAACAAACTGATATCCAACCAGGATTTTGATTCGCTAATAACTGTTTTTTTAATGCTGCAAAAGTATATCTTTTTATCAGAGGAGAAGATGCTGCTGCTGTTTTCCCTAATGGAGAGAGAAGAAGAAAAAAGGCACAGAAGAAGAATAGCCCAGTAATAATCACTGTTGTGCTTTCATCAGTCATGGAAGATGCACAATGTAGAAACTGTCACTGCCACCTCAGATATAATCTCTGGATGTCTGTGTTTGTTTTCCTCCCCTCTTTCTTTGCTCAGTTCATCTCCATTTTATCAAGAAAATCAGAATCAGAAGGAAAGAGGTTCACATTTTATACAAATGGGAATATTTTGCTTGTGTGTTAAGATATGAAACATAGGTGGATGGACTTAGACAAAGCTATAGTACATAAAACGTTCTGAAAGGTTTGGTCATTTAAAACAACAGAAAGTGTGTTGTTATCTTTCATAATGCAGAAAAGAAAAAGTCTCTTTGCATGAAAAGTGTTCTGAGGGAGAAAGAGGTCATCCCCAGCCCACTGTGATCAACTGACTAAACTCATATTTGTGAGGCTATGAACATATGTGTACATAGTTAACACATGACCACACATGCCATACAGCACATTAACACAACAGTTTGTGTAACTGCTCATTAGCGCAAACATACAGCTGGCCATATGATAAGCATGGGATGTTGGCACATTACATAAAGCTCCTTTTAATTTCTCTCTCCCTTTTTCTCTCTCTAGCTGTCTCAGCGCACATTACAATATAATTTGATACAGTGCACCATATGAGACAATATACTTTATTGTCCTTGTAGGAGAATATACCATGTCTTGGACTCTCAATAAGAGTCTACATCCATGTTACAGCCTCTGCGGAGATTTACTAAATGCTAACATCGACATGCAAACATGATGATCTTTAGCAAGTACAATTTAACACGTTCAGCATTTTCAGCTAGCATGCTAACTTTTGCTAATCAGCACTCAACAGAAAGTGCGGCTGAGGCTGATGGGAATGTCGTTTTGCAGATGTTTGGTCACAAACTGAAGTCTTGGACAAATTAATCCATCCAGATTAGACAAGACAAACTGCACAAAGCCTTAGACAACCATTTCACATTACTTCTGAAGTTTCACTTGCCATGGACTATTTCCTTATTTTTATTAATCTTTATTTCCTTTTATGAATTATTTATTTACTTATTATATGTATCTGTCCCCTGTCTGTTTTTAACAATGCCTTTGTGGATTAATATAGTTGAATTGAACGGAATTGAATTGATAAGAATGAATGTTTCTTGTGGTTTCTTGTGGTTTTGCACTGGGGGAGCCTGAAACTTTTACCTGAACATAGAAATTGGAATTTAGAGTAAAGAATATGAATGTGGGGTCAGACACGATTTTCTTTGTCTGTCTGATATCCGACAACTCATGCAGTAAATGGACCGAAGAGGTGGATACACTATTATCTTCACAGCAGTCTGTACCAGACGTGTAATTTCAGATTTCAGTTATTCAGACAAATTACCATAGTATTCTGTCATTTTGTATCTTATAATGCTCTCTAGAACTGAAATATAAAAGAGAACATAAACTTTGACTGAACACCTACATCTTGTAAAAAAGCAGTCGCAGGACGGCGCAGACCTTCAACATGAGCTCTCTAAATGAGTGTATTATCAATATGGGCCCCAAGGGCAGACCCAGATGATAGCCATATATGTCATCCTGCCTGTAATCAATTACTGTTTTAGAGACAAAAAAACTCAGTTCTGTTTTCACTTATAAAATCTGGGCCCATATTTATCAAACTGGTGAATGAAATTTTGGACTACAGTAATAGATAAAAGTAAAAATATTTATAATTCACAATGGCCAACTATTTCTATTTGACTAGAACACTTACAGGATGTTATACCACTTTTGCTGTCCTTTGTATTTATCAAGGGCGCAAACAACAAGTATGCCGCTGCCATTGATTACGTTTGCAGTCACTTTCCATTCATCTTCATTCTGCCATATATGGTCATTTGCTCCAGGCACAGAATGCCGGCCCCGCCCACAAAGGAGTGCGCAGCCCCATCCTCCTAACCTGGTAAACACACCTCAGGGTCTTGGCCCATCAGAAGACAGTGGGCCTTGGCCTACAGCTTATTTCAGGAGGAGGCTGAAATTAGAGCCTGCATGAAGTGCCAGTATAAGATATAGAATTATTTTTTGAACATTGAATCATGCAAAGCTATAATAGAGGAGTCACAAAACTTCAACATAAGGCTGGAAATGCAGAATAATAGGTCCCTATTAAGTCGCTCTCAATGTACTAACATTAGTTACTTATATGACATTGTACATTGTTGTTAATTTCACATGTTTAAAAGACATGTTTAAAATCACAGAGTAAAATGCAAGGATCCAAAAAAGAAAAAACAATGGGGCTGATGTAGGTCTTTGATTGGTAATTGCCTGTCTGATCATGCATATGACTGATCATTTGAGAGCCGCTTTTAAAGGGTTACTCCTACACTTTGCAGTGAGGTTGTGTGTGCTCTGCACACAAGCCTAACACGTGCCTACATATGCATATCCAGAGAATTCACTTGAAGCTAATGCTCGCTACTACACATACTGCAACAATGCAGTCAAACAAAAATAACGGGCCATTTGTCTCATTCCAGTATGTTCTCTTGTCACGTAACACTGTTCTTGCATGTGTACGTGTCAGATGATTTGTGATGTGATATGCAACTATATCCGCTGTAGTTCCTGCTGCTGTGAAACAAGCTGCTTTTATGCTGATCCAATCAAACACAATTAGTATCTCCAATATAAACACTCTGCTTTTTCTTCATCTCTCTCTCTGTCACTCTTCGCACACATTCGCACAATTGCATGAACCCCCTCCCCACCCCCCTTTATTAATACCACTTGTCTATAGGGAGCTGGCAAAGTTAAGTGAGCTCTCCATCTGTTAAATTAGAGAGTGTCAAAACTTTTAGCTGCTGAGTGATCCAGAGACATAATCCCATGTCTGCTTGGGTAATGAATTGTACTCATGCTAATTAGCACGCACATGGACAGCAGTAGCAGTGAGAATGTCATAATCAAACAGACTTATGCTTTTGTCATGTCTATGGTTTCTCTTTTCTCTCTGGGGCTGGCTCGTTGGGCCTTGGCTCAAACGTCTGCTGCTCACCCCTCCCCAACACATCCCACTCAAGGTAACTGTTTTATTGGACAGTATAGAGCAGCATTAAACATTAGCAGAGAAACAGGGATGTTGCAATTACATGGTACATAATGTTATACTGCTGGAGCACTTTTACTTTGAGGCAGGCTGTGTGGATGATAGAGAATTTAGAAAAAAAAAATACAGCATAAAAAATTGAAAGATAACAATATAAATAGACAAACGGCTGTTCAAAAACTGCATTTCTTGTACCAATATTTGCATCTTTTGTGTTTGGGTATTATCAGTCTGTGCGATAGAGTTGGTAGAGTGATAGAATGGGAGAGTGAGAGTGACACAGAGAAGGAGAAAGTCTTCAAGGGTGTCTGTGTTGCTAAACACTGGCTATAATAGAGGCCAAGGATTAGATGGCAAACTTTATACCCATGCACCCACACACACACATACACTGCATTCCATCAGGGCTTTATCTGGCCTTTTATTTGCCTTTATCGAGCATGGCGGAGGCAGCCCGCTCAGCGTTAACAATGTCGGGCTAAAGTCATTTCACACAACACTACTTGGTCATGTAAGCTGACAACTTTTATATTCCCTTATGTCCTTGGCTTGCTCTGTCGTGTGGGCTTATCAGGAGCATGGAGTTGCGCAACTGGTTGGTTTTCAGCACCAAGACACAGAGTGGGGTAAATTGTGCTAATTTCAAGCCTGGAGGAACCATTACTAGGAGGTGAGCATAACTCGTAGTGGCAGACAAAACTGCCTAGAAAGAGGGAACGCACATTGCTCATGGATCTACTACACGCTGCACTGGGTGTAAGTGTTCAATACTGGGCGTTGGTGTGCATCAAAGCTTTCACATGCAATTTATTCTTTGGTTGAGAAAGGCCGTGTGCATGTGTGTGATGATGGTGGCGCTTTTGGGTATGGGGGTGTAAGGGGTTCATCTGCACAGTCTTTTAATTAACCTCATGCCCTGTTACTATCCACACTGCCGGGACTTGGCTGACCTTACACAGATTTATGCTGCAGTAAAAGTGACAAGGTTATGGAAATACAGGTTGATGCCGGACGTGACAGAGGGGTTGCGGGACCAACCTTTAACAGGCTGACAGAGGCCATTATCCTTGATGTCAGATGAAGAGGTGTGAGATAGAAATGCCCCTTGCATTTCATGCTGCACTGCCTGCTTACCGTAGAAACAGCAACCAGGGAAATTAACTAATGGTGGACAGCCAAATGTTGACTTAGAGATGACTCATAAATATAAGCCTTAGTCATACCTTGATCGAAGGATATTTTAAATGGAACAGAAAAAACACTAACTGGGGATGAAAACACAAAATGCTTCTATGAATTTTATGCTGCATGCATTTAGAATTTTTTAAAACTTTTTTTATTATTGATAATTGCAAATTAATTTTTTGGTCAGAATACTGAAAAATGCTCAGTTTTCCAGAACCTAGGCAGATGTCTTCAGTTTGCTTGTTTTGTCCTAGACCCAAAATTATTCGGTTTCCTATGGGCGGAGGAGCTAAAACTAATTAATTTTTGACATGTTCGTTTGAAAAATGACGAACAATAAATTGATCATCAAAATTGCTGCCAATTACTTTTCAATCAACTTGTCGTGGAAATTATATATTGCTGATGTGGGATTAACTTGAGTAAAAACCAACTGTTGTCTTTGAAGAATTTATTAATAAAAAGAGAATAACAGAGAAGTACTGCAACAGAAAATCAGCTGGTCCAGAGACCTGCCGCCTAGGGCAACTTCGGGCGTCTGACCCAGAGCAAAAGGATGCATAATCATTTACACAGTCTAGGTTTCTATGTTTTGGGGAACAGAGATCCTCTCCCTGCCTTGAATGAACATTGAAGGAGAAGAGAGGAAAGGCAAGTACGGAAAACACTAAAACAATATCACAGCTCTGCCCTAAACCCTAGTAAATGTGGACAGACTAACATAAGGAGTATACAGTAGAAGTAGGAAAGGTTAGGGATAGAAACAATATATACCTATAAGACATAACAATAATAGTAATAATAAAAGAACAAGCATAAATTATTAAATGCAAGAGGAAACAATTTTCTTCCACAACAAAACTACTTGTTTAATCCATTTTTTTTGTACTTTCAACCAAAGTTCCGTCTATGTAGTCCAACAATTTTTATACATAGAGTTCATTATTTCATTTATTCTCCATTTTAAAACATGACATGCATGCCAATATGATCGCTTTCTATGGCTGCCATATATTATTAAGCTAATATTATTGGATTTTGTCACAGTCATTTCTGCATATTTTCCCCCCGATATGTCCTTGTTTTACTTCATCATTATTTAATCCTTAATCTGAAGTGACATGGGGCACATACTGTGTATGAATCATTTATTAGGGGACCTGCCATAGCTGTCTTAAATCCACCATGTTTACCAATTAAATTATAAAAACCAAGGGAGAGCACAATAAGCCAATTCAGTTTTGAATTGCTTGTGCCTGAACAGTTTCAGCAGAGTAATGATGCTTGATTGAATATTTAGTTTTTTTTCTTCTCTCAGCATTGCTAAATCAATTAAAAATTGTGATATGGGTCCATTCCGCAGCACATAATTATCTTGTCATTCCAGTTAATTAGCAACCTATGTGGACTCACAGCCAGCAAGGTAACTGCCCATCAAACAGCAGGGCAGATGACTATATAATAAGATGACTTGAGGGAAGCGCACTTGGGTCAAAAGGTGGGTCTCTCTCCCACTGGAGCTGTGCACAGTAAGTCTGGGGTCATGCTGTATTCAAACTCTGAAGCATACAGATTAATACAATATCGAGGATTAGTCAGAGGACACATCATACTCTGGCCATGGGTTGGAATATGGGCCAAATCCACTCAGAAGTAATAATAATAATTGATTACGATTACTCTGTTGTAGGGCTGTCCCCGATTACGGATTTACATAGTCGAATCAGAATTGTCAAATCTCACCTTGTGCTTATTGTTGACCCATTTCTCTCTCCTCGCCTGCCGTTCACCGGGCTTGTGCAGAGTTTTAGGTGCGTGCCGTGCGGCCAACAACTGCATACACGTTGCGGTTCCTCGCGGGTCTAATTCAAGTATTATTTAAAAACGATATAATATTCTTTGTGTGGTTCATCAATGGTGATAAATGATCCGAATGTCCTGCAGGTACGGACAACCGGGCACAAGACAAGCGGGGGCTTCATCTCTTCAGCCACTACACACATACCAACACAGCCGTGGCTGCAAAAATAAGTCTGGTGCCATTAGAAATAATGGTAAAATGAGCCTACTCCTCACCTGATTTATTATCTCAGTAAACACTTTCCAAATGAGTTCATGATCTCAATTGTTAGTTTCAAGTCTTCTTCAAGTCGTCTTCTACAGCATGATGTCCATTTAGTAAATTATAGACCCATTTAGAGGAAAATAGATAGTAAAGCAGGGTATGCTTTAGACATAAGACTACCTTATGATTAACAAGTTGCTACCATGGTGACCTGTCAATCAGGCTAGAGTGACTCGTATCCACTGCAATGTGTAAATTTAACTAGCGCCATTGAACACAGTTATTCTTAGTCGGCTGTTTTCCTGTAAGTACGTTTTGTTTTAAAGCGGTTTTTCACTAGCCAAAATTAGCATCCCAGTTAAAATCACAGTTAATGTGAATTACAGATTAACCAAGCTTGCTAGCGCCACCGTCTCGCCAAATATTGTCACATCCGATACCTGGTTGCAAAAAACTAAGATGGCCAAAATGCCAAACATGAGGCTTCAAAACAGCAGGCCACAAACCAATTGGTGACTTCATGGAGAATACGTCCACTTCTCTATGTCTTCGTCTATGTTTCAATGACAACAATGTACATATTTTGGATAGGGAGGACAAAAGGTTTAGAGTGGTATGAAAGAGGCCATTTACACAAAAATAGAGACCATTGTTAAACAGAGGAGGAGGAGGACTAGCACACCACTTATCCCCCATTTACAATGATGTCCTTGCATCTCTTACCAGGAAACTGAACAAACGCTCACATTTGACCACATGTGACAATATCAACGATGGCCGTTCAGGCCTCACTTGACTCCAACGACCGTGGTTACAACAGCCAGGAGCACTAACAGACCAAGCGGTATCCATCACTTTGATAACAATCCCACAGAGATTAAATGGCTGGTATTCCCTACCAGTCAGTCAGAACTGAAGAAGCCCCTCGGATGGGAGGCAAAGCATCTTCTGATTTAATGTTCTTATACAAGTAATCAATGAGAAAAAAATTAGAACATCCCTCTTAATGCACAGGTTTTTTAACCTCAGCTTTTTATAGCTCCTCCTCTCTATCAACATGTATACTGCTTTGAGAATTTCTGTAAATTGACTACAGCAAACACACAAATACTACAAAAATAAACTGCAAGATTTCAATGTGCTTTTTAGTGTTTTAGTTGTCCTCCAGCCAAACAGTTAGACAATGCAGTGCTTAATACAAAGACAACAGAACAGAAGCATTCGTCGAATCACACAATCTGCAAAACAGAAGTACAATGTGTGTGAGCACATAGTCACAGATTATGTTTCAGGTACGTTCTTTAACCAGATAACACATTTTATTATCTACAGGTTTGATTTTAAAATCTTGCTGCTTTGCATTTAAACTCTCCGCAGACATATTTTTCCTTTCTGCAGAGTTGTTTTATTTTTTATTTTTGTCCTACTACGTGAATGGCTTCTGGCAATGTTCATTGATCTGCCGCACGTTGTGTCTGGATGTTGTTTTGGAGATTGGGCAGGAGGAAGTAGCTTATGTAAGCAACAGTTGAAGTCATCAGGGGAAGCAGAGATTTAGCCGAATATCTATGTTAGAGGAGAAGTGATGAGATATTACCAATATCAGCACACTCACGCTGTGCTTAAGCACATCCATGGATTCCAGAGCCCGACAGCTGATGGAGACGCTGCGGCAGAATGGTAAATATCACTGCTCTGCATGAACATCTGTTCATTACATTGAAACTGCTACATTACCAGCTGTGGAAATTAACTAGGGACTTGTGCCATAATGCCACTCAAGCTGTGGGGAAAAAGAGAGACAGTATTTATTTCATATTGCAGTTTTTATCCTGGCAATTAAAATGTACATATACTGAATATTGTAGGTCTGTAGATATGGAGTTTGACTTTTTCTTTAGTGTACAGTATGTACTGTATATAGCTAAGAAACCAGTGTAGCAGAAAAGCAAAGGATTGATGAACCTACTAAACAATAATTATGTGTTATAAAACTACAGAGCCTGGCAGACATCAGAGGTACAATTTAAAATAATTTGCAGGGCACAGCTGAGTCAATTGTAGACTTAAATTAATCATCTGTGCCCTCACGTTACTTTATTGTTCCCATGAATTAAGAATTCCTACAACAACACTGACATATCTAAGTCACGTCTTATGGTTGTAACGAGTGTTCTATCATCTGTAGCATGCCACCCATTCTGCTTAGAACACTTTCTCTCGGATTAACCTTAGCCAGCAGACGGTTGCAGCCAAACGTGGTTGGTTATGTAACCATGGGAATAAGTGTGTCAACAAACAAACACTCGCTCATCTTTTCAAAATATTCAATTCCTATCATATCAAATTTACCTCCTTTTAGCTACAAATCTCTAACACTAGATAGCTGATGCTGAGCTAGTATGCTAACCATCCAGGGGCCTCACCTATCCAAGTCCTTTTCATGTGCCAAATGAAGCATACTTTATTTTGATACCGCAGTCTGCACTAACTGTTGACTGAAATATCTGGCTTCTTAGCTATCCACTATGTTCACCAGTTAGTTGCTAACTTTGTCAGTGGACAAATACATTTTTTCGGGCTCATTAGATTCCTGTGTGGTAATCAGCTACTGATTACTGCATTATATTCTATTATATTTTTATATTCTGATTTGTCACCTGCCACCTGAATTTCGTGTTTACTTTAATATAAATAAAGACATTTCCACCATAAATTAGTGCAGAAAATGTCTCCAGAATGCAGGAAATTAAGTGTTTAATGCTCAAAATCTTCCCAATCCTATATTTCATCAATAAATATTTTTTCTAAATAATAGGCCTATTAAAATATATTGACTTGTTTTCATGACCCCAATCTTGTGCAATGTCACTTCTCGTGGGCTACGTGTTTCGTCACACCCCTAATCTGAGCCCTTAAATATCCCCAACACTTTTCAACACAAAGTGATGCCCTTGGGTGTGGTGTGTGCCATGCTGTAGTGACAATGATGATGATTACTTCAATTAAGGTCAATTATAACATAATCACCAAGCTATCATAAAATAAGACTGTCATCTACTGCTGGTGATCACTCACTGTCATACAGCGTTGCATAAGCTATTTGACAGCTATTTTGTAGCTAGCATAATTTCCTAATGCAGTCTTAACTTTGGCTAACTGTCCTCATGGCTGAAGTAAGGTTATTTTGTCAATATCGCGATGGCTAATCCCACGCTGCTATGAAAATGACTTGTGAGCTACTTGTACTTGACTATGAGTTGTGTACTTCATGACCACCTCTGATCACCATGGAGTAAGTATGAGTGTGAATGAGTACACTGATTCAATTGCACTGGTACACTTATCCACAGCACATACCACTCAGCTGGTTTATATTACAGTAGGTACACGTGTTATATGGAAGGATGGTGTATTGGTGAGGGGTGCCCGACTGATTTTGGTGGGCCGTATGGGCCAAAAATTCCAGGGCCAACTTTTTGTCCCAGTCCAGCCCTGAAAAAACTCAACGGAAGTGGGCGGGATGGGAATCATAGATGAGTTTTTATATATAAATTTGCTGTTCTAATATGAATAAACGCTATTTTCAGATTTTTTGGGGAACAGGATGAGATGGGAATCCTTAGTCCAGGCATGGGATGGGACGGGAGTGAAAGTCCACTAATCTGTCACCCTTGTGACGTCATCCAGAGATTTATGAAGAGCGATTGTGAAGCTCAGTGTGGTAGCTCCGGTCGTTGCCACCTTGGCAGTGCCAGACTCTGTCTAACTCCAGGCTAATCTAAAAATGGGCAAAGATGTGGAGCACAGGTGGAGCTAGCAGACAGATAGCGGCTAGCCACTGGTACTTCTGCGTTGGCTTCATTTTTCAGCCCCAGAGCTTGCTGCTTGGTTGTCCACTGCAAGTGACTTGTTACACATTACACACAATTATTTTATTAATTTTTATTTGTATATTTGATTTTAGTACAGCTTTAAGGGATTGCAAATAAAACAATGTTGTTTTTAATAGACAAAATGCTAAATATAATATCTCAGTCAAAAATGAAACTATTCAACCCAGGAGGCGTGTTTCGACCAGAAAATGTTCATCGTTTCACTTCATGTGTGCCGTGTACTGTAGCAGCTGAACCAGCAAAAGAGTATAAACAAGGAGCATTTAAACAGCTACACGTTGCATCAAAACTGTATGAGAACAAGTGACTGTCAAGTAAACAAGGACAAATGGAATGAATAAGATAACATAACGATTTTAGTCTGAGGGAATGAATTAAATAATTTGAGAGCATCTCTGCACTAAAAAACCCAGCTGCTAGTCTGCTCACAGTCGGGGTGCTCTTCACTAACTGGCCACAACAACAATTAACTTCACCTCCTATTGCTACAGTACTGTAACTTAAAGCCAGTAGCCTTCTTTTAATGATTGGACTAAGTAACTTGAGGACACAATTTGTGATTCAAGATCACAAATTATTAATTCAAGGAAACTAATTAAGCAATTATTCATTTAAGGGAGGAAATGCCAACTATTGAGCACCAATTATCACAAATTTTGCCCTTGATCCTTGCTGGAAGGCGACAAACAATTACCAGTTACGTAAATATATATATATATATATATTTAACAGAAGAGAGAAGAGAGATATGATGAGGTGCTGCATAATAGAAAACAATTAAGAAGCCTGCTCATGGGCAAAATATAACAAGCTGCATAACAAGGAGTGACATCTACTGTATACAGTGCTCAGAATCACAATAGTCTGTTAAGATGGAAGTAATAAAAAAGATGTCCTTATATGCTACTGTATCACTACCTGGGTGACAAAGCTGCACTTAAAGCAAGAGATGGCTTCATTTTATGACCATGTTACATCACCAACAGGCAAAGGTCACCATGCAACAGCTGTTTTGTGGAACATCACATCAGTCTTGAGGTAATTAATTTTAGTAAAGTGGCACAGCTTCAAATCAGAAAACAGGACACTGGTGACTGTTCGAGGTGAATATCTTCAGTCCATTGAACAATGTATCTCTTAAAGAAATATTTAAGGATGGATTGGTGTTATTTCCAACTGTGCTACCGTACACTTTTACATGTGCCTATGTCTTCCAGTATTGGGCACACAGCACAAAAAGCACATTATGTGTCTATTAAATTTGAGTTTTTGTGACAGTTAGTGCCTCCTCCCTGTCACTCTGTCTGTGTCAGAGTTGGATGCAAAAAATAATTCACTGTTAGTTTGACAAAAATAAACAACCTGCAGTCTATTAAGAAAGTGATACAGTGAGTGTTAGAACTGTGTAACAGTCTAAGAATTTTGTACCGTTGAACAGGGAGGAAAGGACACCAAAACAGAGGGAGAACATTTTTCTCATTTTTCAAATGACCACAATCAAAGCCTCCTTTGAAGAAATATGCTGTGAGAAAACTCATAGCATAAACCATTGTTCCAAGACCACAAAAACTGGTGAATTCCAATTAAATAATGCCCTGGGACATTTGAATATCAAGAGTGCCACAACTCTATGAAAGATACCTGTTCAAAGCAGCAATGGTAATGAAATAAAAATAAAAATTACTAACAATGAAGTCAGCCTTAAAAATGAATCCAAAACTATTTGGACAAATACAATTGATAGAATATGTCGGCATGAAAGTCAATTATAAAACTCCTCTGCTGCCCAAAGAGATTTAAATTGTCAAATATCAAATTTTTAACACGTCCAACTACATTTATCATGCCAGTAAATTTGAATGTTTTCATATACAACATTTGACTGACGGCCATATTCAAGAGTGCACTTCTTGTCGTACTGATAAAGTTATAACTGTGTGTATAATGGTTTGAATTGATTCATAACATGTTTGCTGTTAGTTCAAAATATACATAGATTATATCAATATAAGCAGCAAACACAAAACAATGCCACACAGCAAATTTACAACAAGCCAATGGTATATTTGCTTTTCTCTAACCTTTGACTTTTTCAGTAATTCAGCCCTGCATGAGACACTACTAAAAACTACGAAACAAAAAAGACCTCTGTGTCCTTGCAGGAGAAAATATTCTTTTACACTGTGATCTTGTGTTGGTATTTTAAGCCTAGTTCACACTACACGATTTTAAGCCCGATTTGCTGGTCGGTGAGTTCGGTGACCGCCTGTGATCAGGGGTAAATCAGCGATCGTTCGGAGGTCGCCAGTTGTTATGTGTGAACTACTCAACGACGCATCAAAACGGCTCCCTAACACATTGCTGACACATCACGGATGCGAGCAGTTGTCAGCTCATGTAGTGTGTGAACCCCTGTCTACTATCAGTCACGTAGTGTGAGTGCCATAACAACTTCAAGACTTCCGTCACAAGACGGCAAGTTGTGTAGTCTGAACAGCACGGCAGTCGGCCGACGCTGAAAGTCGTGTAGTCTGCATGAGCCTTAAGGCTCAGCAACAGAGGTTTGGCACCAGAAGAATGCCTGCTTTCCACTGGCTATTTCCAAAAATGTTGCATAATTGACCATATAGAATAACCTCTTGGCTCGATTATTGTAATTCCCTGTACATGGGGTTGACCCATTCGACCCGTTCTCAGCTCCAAATGGTTCAAAATGCAGCTGCAATAGCTTTAACTGGAACAAAGAAAAGACAAAACACCACTCCTGTTCTGGCTCATCTGCATTGGTTACCAGTCAAATACAGACTTGAATCTTACTATTTGTTTTCAAAGCCTTGCATTTCCAGCCCTATGATGTAGTTCTGTGTCCTCTCTACATGTTAGTTTTGCAGCAGCATCTGTGTGTGTATGTGACAATAAAGTGCCTTTACCTTTACCTTTACTGTTGTAGGGCTGGGCCGATAGACGATGCCATTGTCCATCGGCAATGGCTGACAGACATCACAATTTTGAGCGGGCATCGTGACTGTAACCCCCACCTTTTTTCTCTTACTTTTTGTTCAGTCTGAGGCTTCCCCATTTTTTTGCTTCTGATTTTTAGTTATTAAATATATTTTTATTTTATCATGTTAGTTTTATGTGTTCATTTTTTCTATTTTATTATCTTATTTCTTTGTATCATGTATACCATTCATTCATTCATGTTCATTCCTATTTTAACAGAAATTGGATTTTAAGCACTTTTTTTATTTCAGGTTCTCATGTCCTGCTATGTTGATTATATTACAATAAAAAGCTGTAGTCTTAAACCTGATCTAAAGAGCCTTTGGACACTGCTTCTAAAGGGGAATGATAACTTTAAAGTGGTTTATATAATACATTTAATTTCCTTGTTCATAACACATTATAATTAAATGACTCATTTGTAGTGGATTATTCTAGTGTTCCATTAGTGTTGTGCGGCATGTGGGCCTGCATGAGAAATTATTTCACAAAATAAACAATTTAATAAAACATTTTCGTCAAGAGCCTTCAAGCCCACTCCTCATAATCAAGGTTTCCAACAATAATCAGGCTTTTTTAACACCGATTATCTCTCTTTTAGTTCAAAATGGAAATTTTGAAATACTCAAACAATTGTCAAAGAATATACAGTAGGTGTAAGTCTAATATAAGCAACAAAATTTATGTACAACCATTTATGTGATGCACTGTCACATAAATGGATGTTGTTGCTTAGCAATATCACAGGCTATCAGGTTGGCTGCATTGTGGGTAACAGGCCAGTCACATAATGCCATACTGTATGACCAAATTATCAAAGACACACACTAAAGAGGAAAACAAATGTTTGGATTCATCATGGGTTGTTGAGTGCTCGACTGTTCAAGTGTTAAACACATTTGCAAGCAAACAAGTGATTTTGATATCTGGAGAGCTCACTGCCTTGATTATACCACCTTTTAAACTTCATTCCAAACACAGTAAAACTTTCGATTGTCCCAGCAGCTCTAAAAATTTGCATTCAAAGGGATGTATTCACCCAGTGGGACACACACATTATAAACAATGACAAAGTCTTTCATGAATAATACATTCGGTGGGACTGCTTTGAGAATGCTAAGGTTGTAAAAGGACCAGCCTTCCAATTTTTTAAGACTGTATGTTTAAAAAGCCAAAAATGCTTGAAGACATAATGCTTCACTTCACAGAAAGATATCTTAATGAAAAATAAGACATTGTGGTAAAGAGTTGTGTGCATTTTGCTTCACAGTATCTTTCACTTCACCACAGAAAACCAAAGCAAGCAGTTCAGTTATGTTTGTTTTCAACCGTGCCCTGACTTAATTGCTCCGTTACTTAATTAGTTATTTATCTTTCACCACTTGAAACCCAATCACGCCATAAGGGCTGCCGCTATACAGGTCTAATGTGTTTTGAGGAAGAGAGCAACAGTGGGAGGGAGAGGGAGCACCAGAGAGACCATACATCCAAATTAACATTAATGAAGTGAGTTTTACGACTATGTATGGTGACAAAGGGGCCAAGTCTCAAAAGACTCAATATTAAGTGACAGAGGGAGGTGAAAGGGAATGCGTGTATCAACACACAAGGAACTTCCTTGACACTTTTTAATTGCCACCTTAACCTCTGGTGTCGGAGCTATTTAGTCACCCAAAAATACATCACATGCAAAAGGGAGGAAGAGGATAAAAATCCAAGCTGTGCACTGCATCAACCTCACTTATCCTCCTTAACCTCTGACACTGTAGTGCTTTGCCGATAAACCACTAAAACTCCCCCAAGGCTGTGGTACACATGACAAGCCCACGCTGCAGTTATGACCCCTCTCGCTCGCTGCTGGTAACTGTGGCTCTTAATTGCTATCTTCTGTCATCTGGGTGAACTGTAGACCTGTAACCACAGACATCACTGGCTCAGGAAAGTACATTATGTAACATAATCTCACTCATAATGCACAATAAAAGGCCCTTTGCTCTGTGGATTACAGTTGAAGAAGAAGTACAGCGTAGGGAAAATGCAGGAGTTGGAAGATGAAAGATAAACTGATCCTTCAAGTAAGATCCTTTTCATTCTTCCCCTTTTCCATTCAAGATGATGATAACAGGAAACAGAATATTACCTAAACTGAAATGGCCAAACACATAATACTGTCCACAAAATTCTGTGTACTCCACATGAAAAGATGCTTTCAGCCCCATTTTGACTGAATTTAATTCCAGGTGGTGAAGTGATTTCAATATTACCTGTCATGTGTCTTAATTCTCCTGTAATGTAAAGAGTTGCTACACACCCAAATTCTGCTAGCTCCATCCCTCCCAGCATACTTGTTATGGCAACAGCAGAGCACGTAGATGTAGCAGCTCCTTCAAACTTAGTTACATGTTTTAATCTGTTATATTTTCCGTCTTTATTGCTAAAACAGATCAATGTCTTGTTTGGATTTGAAAGGGGGTTGATAAAGGCTAAACTAAAATAGTTCAAATCAACTGGATCATATGCCAACAGCTGCACATGCAAACCTGGCTTTATTGCTGAAACACTTATTACCTATGAGAGAAATAGTCATCGGATAAGAAAGCTGAGGTTTGGATTAAAGAGCAGCGGACATTGAGACAATCCTCCTAGCCCGATCAAACTGAACCAGGCACCATGGTGGGTGTTGTGATCACCCCAGGAGGAGAGGAAAGAGAGTCAGGATAGGAGCCATGCTGGTCCAGCTTGGATTTAAGGCTGCTCCTAGCTAATGTCCAGTCGGGACGAAATGGGACTCAGGCTGCCAAGCAACGGGAAATTAGACTGCTGTGCCCACATCTTTACAGAGACCTGCTCATCAACATCCTGGATCAAGCACTCACTGGGCGGACCATGGTCGGACCCAACAGAATACAAGACTCTGGACAGACATGAAGGCATATTTTGTTATCTTTACATCAATGGTGCTTGGTTCTCAAACACAGTCAAAGTGGATGGACACTGTTTGTACAATTATTTCCTGGTTGTATACGTATACGTATGTACTGTATATTTGTATAGTAATAATATAGTTTTATTTTGTTGTTATGTTGTTTGTTTGTTTTTACGTTACCCTATTCTAATGTTAATTTAATTATTCGTTACGTCTGTGGGGGAGGGTGTATCACAGGCACTTAATTTTTAGGTCCGCTGGAAAGCAGTCCGTAGGTTCTTTTGCAGCAGGCGAAGCAACAGTGCCAACCCATTCTGGCCACTAGCTAACATACTAAAACTAACTAATGTTAAATCAAACAACTATCTAAAACAAACAAAGTTGAACTATGAGCTAAAGCTAACTTACAAGTACAAACAAACGAACAATCTCTCTAAAGTCATCATCATACTAAATATTATAAATACACAACTAACTATAAAATGTACACTAAAATCCTCTATGCTAACAGTACAATCTAACTACTCAATCAATACACTCCACGCAATTTCGCCCAATCCACTCTTCACTAACACTACTCTCCACAGTCTGCTGTGAGGACCTATTGCATTCACCCCCCCCCCCAGGTAAATAGATGCAGATTACTTATGTTACTATTATAATAATAGAATTAAAAATTATAAAAATAATAGTCTGCCGAATGGGGCTTTACATTTAGCTAAATATATATACATACAAAACAAGGACTGTAAACACATCTGCAAAACATCTGTAGAGATGATTGTTCCTGTTTTTTATGTTTTATGTATCTTGTCATGGTGGCTCGACTGCAGTCTGTGTTGTCATATGAATTCTAAGTGTTGCTCTATTTTTAATCAGTTATGTGGATTGAATCAATGAGTTGAAAAAAAACCTCTCAATTTTAAAAGACAATTACCTCTTCAATCTCAAAGCAATCAAGAGACCTGTTCATCATTTCAACATATTCAATTTATCTTTATGACCAGAAAATAAATAAACCAGAAAAGCAATCATATAGAAATCCTTCAGGGAAATATTGAACTGATGTTCTTGTCATTTCTTTACAGAGGAAGTCAGACAGTTTTTTGACCACACCTAATTAAAAGACTAATCAAACTGACTGCACAGATATCTCTGTCTCTTTGATGTGATCAGTAATATGCTGTTTAAAGTATCCTGGTGCAGGACTTCCATGAATTCCATATTCATCTGTGTTTGTGGTTAGTCCTGGACAGTTCAGCAGACCATGATATTTCCTTAAACTAAATGTCATGAAGGCATTCAAGCATGAAATGTCAGCCTAATTCAGGGCACAAGCACAAAATGTGAGCTCGCAAAGGACTTGCTCAAACCATACAGAGCAATTCATCAAAGCGAAAAGGTGGCCCAAGAAGAGGGACAAAAAAAACAAATGGTCTGCAGACACGACTGAAATTGATTTTGAAACAAAATTGTACTAAAAATCTATCTCAATTTCAATGAAACATTGTCGCTCACAGATTCTTAGATCAAAATCTATAACTTATGCCATTTTAATATAGGCTTTTGGAATAACACAGAGGACAATCTGCCCTTGAACAATTATTATTGACTACATATTTGCCTGAGAATAAATATACAGTGCTGCGCATCAATGGTAACTTGGCACAGATTCTGATGCACACAGAAGAGACATTATTTCAAAGAGATTATTTCAAATTTTAATCTACAAGTCAATGTTTTAATTAATAAGATTCAGTAAGTCCAATATAGGAATGGTGCCTGTGTGACCGTCCTCCCGAGAAAAATTACAGCATCAGCCATTTCAGCAAGTGCATTAAAGCAACATATGTAGAGGCTGTACGAATTATGACTGGAGCGAAGGAGGACTTAAGGGGATGTTGTTATAGAGCGACAAAGTCTGCATAGGGAGACTTTGATTGAGGAGCGTGCTGTTGATTTCCCCCTAACCTTAACCTTAAATTATTGTAATCATGACAACAAAGGTCCCCTAACCTTAACAAAGCAGTAATGTAAAGCCAAACCACGATTTCCCTAAACCAAACCAAGTTGGTTTAGTGCCTAAACCTACCAAACCTTAATCACTGAGTTGTCCAAGGGTAGTGGAAACCAAAAATTCAGTTAAGGTACTAAAAAGAAGTGGGCGGCACGGTGGTGCACTGGTTAGCACTGTCGCCTCACAGCAAGAAGGAGTTTTTTGGTGACCCTAAATTGTCCTCAGGTGTGAGTGTGGCTGGTTTTTTGTCTATGTGTGGCCCTTCGATGGACTGGCGACCTGTCCAGGATGTACCCCGCCTTTCACCCCGATGTCAGCTGGGATTGGCTCCAGCCAAATGGTTATCCATGATAATGAAGAGAATACCACGTTGACTTCAGACCAGGATGGACATCAGTGACAAACACCAGACATTGAGTGCCTTAGTGTTGAAGACTTGTCTCAGCCATGGCTGCTGGAAAGAGGAGGATTCTGAGCTAAAGATGGTTTTACAGCAAAAAAGACAAACCTCTGCAATATCTGAACAACATATCTTCAAAAATAAATCATCAGTAAAAGACTTGAGTTAGATTTTGTAGGAGTGAGAGAAAGAGAGAGAGTGAATGAGCATGTTTTTGATTGTGTATAATCAAGAGGGTTGGGGAATGTGTGTGTGTACCAGAGATGGAAGGATATGAGCATGTGTTAGTGAGAGAAAGCTCAAGGAAGAGCGTATAGCTTGCTCTGTCAAGATAAATTAGATTTTTTCGTGCAGGATGAGATGCATCATTATGCTCTAATCTGCGAGTATGCACGTGATTCAAGAGTAGATCATCTGTGAAATTCACCCTTACACGTGAGATAGATGCAGTCCAATTTTAAAATTGGCTAGAATTTTAAAAACCTGTAAATTGAGCAAACATTGCAGAAATGTGTGGAGGGCTGCAGGAGTCATTGTCAGTGCTATTGTCAGTTGACGTTTGTGCACCCCAAACTTTGGAGGAGAAAGCTTTATTATTTTACCAAAACCTAATTTACGATTGCCAACTAATAGAATGGAAGACAGGCTTTTTGATTTCCTGTACATGCTGCACATTTGAATTCACTGGGTTTTTCTTTGGTTGTGACTCAAACTGGACTGTGCATGATTTGTGGACTTGATGTGGCTATGACAACAGCCCTGCAACAATATCTTTTTAACCAATACTCAACTCCATTACCATTTTCAACACATCATAATTGCACTAAAATGTTTACAGGTTGGCAAACTTATTCTCCTCTCTTATGGGAACAAGACTTTGTAATTACTTCAAAGATTATACTAGCTACCTCAGATTAGTCACTTACAGCTTTGGAAGGGCTGCAAAGCAAGTAAAGCACAGTATGTCCAAAGAAGATCATTCTCAAAATAATATTCACCGTTTTTAATTTAGTGGGATTTAATTAATTATCATTACATTTGTAACTTAAATTGACTAATTTCAGCCCCCTCATCAGACATTACTCAGATCAAATTGGAAACAGGGAGAGAGATTAGGTAAATTCTAATCAAGATTTATTACAGGTTTTAGACTCAAATTGATACTTACAAAAAGAGACAGTCAGGGTCAAATGTAAAGCGTCAGCGGACTTTCATTTATTGCTTCCTAAAGCAATTTTCTCACCTCTGCATCATTGGATTTCTGTGTTGCGACAACACTGCTGTTCTGAATTTTTGCCACACAGAGCAATGAGGAACCTTAACAATCACATGTAATTAGCCACTGAATATTCATCAGGCTAAACCACAGCATGCCTCAGGATTTGGAGAAAAGTATCAAATATTAACACCTATGTAATGAGTGTAGCAGTTTATAGCAGAGCTGAGGTGATGAGAGCAGATGTTATTATGAAGTTTGATAAATTAGACAAACACTGGTATATAAGTTATGCATAAGTCCTAACACCTGACACGTGAAGCCGGATTTGTGTGATCACTTACAAATTTTAGTCTGTCAGGTAGTGTTCACTGAGTGCAGTTAGTGGAAAATCTGATAATCGACGGGATGAAACAAACAAGTTAGAGTAGTCATGTGCAAATCCACAAAACCACAGTGGTATAGGTGATGTATACAAAAATAAATAAAATTGCAACACAGGGAGTTTACCAGGGGGTATGTGCACTCTGTAATGTTGTAATTTTATTAGTGATATTTCGACCAACAATAAAAACAATCTGTATATAAAGACATATTCCACTTTTTTAAAGTTATGAATATGTATGTTTTTTAATGACTCTTGTTTGTTTGAGCAAGACTCCTTTGAATTATACTTGTCTATTCACATTTATATTCATGTCATCTTCCTTGTATCAAGAAATGTGATTATGTTATCATGTTATGTATTGTGATGTCACTGGTGATTTTGCTGGACAGTATACAGCACATCTGTCATTTCCCTCCCATGGGTATTTTCCTGAGGAAAACCTGTAGTTGGTCGAAATGCCGTTAATAGAATTAAAGGGAGCTGTGATATAGAGAGTGTGGGTATGATCAACAAACAAGCCACACTGAGCTTAATCTTGAAAATACTGAGATACAGAGTAAAATGCATTATTCCCGTGTTCCGGAAACCAGTAAGTAGTTTACGGACAAATGACAAAAACAACTAACTGGAAGGAGGCCAATTTATATTCCAGCACACCCATCTGTTTCCTGAAACAAATCCATTAAGTTTTAATCTCTTCTTTGTAGAGGCCATCAATTACAATGTGAGGTACAAAAAACTAAAATGGAAAACACATAAATGCATTTTATATAAATATATAACATAAGAAGAAAAAAAAACTATGCAAAAAGTTAACAAATATTTTGATCCAGGAATTTGTGCATGGGAAATGATACCAATACAACGCTCCATCCATGCTGTCCATTTCAGGATTACACAAGTCATCATTTTGGTGAGGGCTGATATTTCTCTGTGACGGCGTTCACGTCCAACAGCAACAGCCCTGCTGCTCTGATGGTCATTGATTACTGATATTTATGGGGGGAAATTGCTGAATCTGACAGGGGCTTATTTTACTGCTGCAATTGACAGAAAAAATATCAATACTCACAGAGAGACAGAGGCGGACTGAAATGAGTGAAATGATCAAGAGAAGATGTAACTTGTTTTCATTAGGGAGTGGCTGATAACATTGGATGATTAATCACCATCTTCTCTGCTGCTGTAATTCTGTACATGAGAATTACAGTAGAGGAAATCTGTAAATGAGAAAATGTTTTAGCTGCGACTCATTCACAACCTCACTTTTGCTGATAGTATTATTGAATGTGTGTGTAATTTATAAACTGCAGCATTTTTACAAGTAATGTACATTTTATTTGTGTTAAACAAGGGGGAAAAGGTATCTTTGAAGTTTGCCTTAGTCCTTGAAACAAAATGGTTCCGAAAACAACCATCATACATAATGAATGGTGCATTTCTCTCACACATGATTCAAGTTTTTTTTTATCTTTAGTTCTGCTTGAGGCACATGAAAAAAAGAGCTTGCACAAAGTAAAAGCTCAGTTTTCCTGTGTTTGTGGTGGACTAGGGCACGATGCTCCCACAATGGCCGATACACCAGAATGTTGCGATTTCCCTAAGGATATGAAGGCTATCATATCACACGGCACATCCTTTCAACTTTTTCCCAGTTCAATTTATCGAGTACAAAAAGGGTTCAGATTCTCAACAAGAATCCCCACTTTGTGTGACTCAAAAAACGATAGCTTTCAGACTACAATAAACATGTTGACAGTGTAAATCTGAGAATGTCTCCATCTCAGATTTACACTCTGCAGCATCAAGTCCGTGATTCACATGCCAGGGAGAATCACTCTGCTTGTACTTCTGACGGTGGTGCAGGAGAGGTGGAGAATTAATTAGATATAACAGAATGTGTGATTAAATGTTATGTCTGACTTTTCAATTACATTTTGAAGACTGCTTCACTTTCAAGCGCCTCTTAGTGTCACCTATCAGCCTAAACCCTTAAATGCATAACTCTAGTCTTCAGAGCCCGGGGGTCATATTACAGCCCATGAAATTAATTTTCTTCCATTAAGCCACACACAATTTTTCATATATAATTGTCAAAACATTTTCCTAATGTTTTTACATAAAACAGTTACAGGATCTTCACTGATACTGTGAATTAACACATAAAGACAGATGAAGAGGTCTTTGTATTCAGTGTACTGAACTGATGATGGCACAGGGCTGATGTGTTTATAGCACTTTGTTTTATATTGGAGGGTTCGGACGACAGCGTCTCTGAGAGGCAAATGGTGACGACGATCAATCAGATCTATCAAAAATGTTGTAACTTAATGACTTAATTAGCTTCTATGTAAACAACATGTTTGGAGGGTTTAAAAATGGTGTCAATATTGTTGAGTTTACAAGCAATATTATCTTTATCTGTACTCTCTCAAACTGTGTTACCTGGCACCCAGTGGAGTTTCTGATCACTAATAGCACCGTGAAGCAATGTTTTTATGTGTGGGTTCCCATTTAGTTTGTATCACGCAAACACACAAGAATGCGACAAAGTGGCGACATAATTCATAACCTGCCGTTGGTTTCGCACAGTTCCGCTGATCAGTTGGTGGCGACACGCAGCAAACGAGACAATGTGCCAACAGAGGCAGTGAAGACGAAGAAAACATGGATGTAAACAACGCGCCATTAAAAATATTTAAACAAATTGGCTTTCCAGATGTTTAAGGAAAAAGGAAATGCATTTATCAGATGTGCATTCTGATGAGAAACACTGAATATAAGCCTTTTGTCTCTAAAGATCTGAAGTATGTAGGAATGTTGCTCTATATGATCGTCACAGATTGTGTAAGTGCAAAAATGAAACAGGCTCACAAAACACTTACTTACAAACACATGTGCAATTTACAAATTTGCAAGTGTAAAAGTACGCCCTACTTATGGTGGGAAAATGCCATCCCAAGCAAAACAATGCAACAAAATGAATGTTTCCATATTTGCTGACCTTATTGAAGACAAGAAACTCCTTACTGAGGACCAAGTAATTCATATTTGTGTCAGAAAGCGAGTGTCCATGGCCAGGAAGCTGCTTATTAAAACTGCCCTGTAAATCTATCATGGGCAAGTCCTGGCCTTATTACATCCTGGTTTTAATAAAGCTGTCAATTCTTCAGATTATGCCAGTGACCTCTTTTTATGTAAGTCTTTTTAATGTTCTCTTGGGACCAGTTAGGTTTATAGAGCTGGTGCCAAATCATCACACTTAATCAAACACCTATAGTCTTCCCCTCAGTTCTGTTGTTTATAAACAAAGTATATCACTAAAGTCTGTCAGATAACTATGTCATTACAAAATTTTTGCAATAAATGGTCAATTCCTTGATTATCGACGAAAATTGTGTTGACAGTTCCTGATAATACTATATAAATTGGTTCCTTTTAATCCATTCAAATGATATATACCACCTAAATCCCTTTTGCATAAAAAAAATATATTATCATGTTATCAGTATGGTGCTTGTCACACAATTTAAAAATGATCTCATAAACTCATACAACAAACCACAAATCCTAATTAACAAGGCAGGACTTTAGTCAGTGTAACTTAAATCTTGTTTTTTTTTTTTGTTTGTTTTGTTTTTGTACTTCTTATTAGAAAGATACTGGAGTTATGCTTAATTAATAACAATCATAAAAACAGCTTCTGTGAGACACATCCAGCACTATTCGGTGTGATTACAAATCAAATTCAGCACTCTAAAACCAGGGACTCTACCACAGTCTATTTTCATCTCTGTGTTATGAAAACAAGCTGTGTTTAAGAAGGCCTGCATGCTGCCAGTCAGTCACACATGCACAAATCAGCCTTATTACAAACTACAGAGAGCAAATAAATATGTTCACAGAACTGGTGACATGAAACAAACTGGATACTGCAAGGGACTCATTTTTCTCCATGGCAGAAGACATGTTTATGAGGAGCCAAACTCAGTCAGCCAGGCTAAAGGTTTGCAACTGCTATGACTAATCTACTGTATGTGACAAGTGATGTCCTGAATTTATTAGGTTTTACTACAGGCAGTGTTTGGATCAAAATTTGTGCTTATTGATACGATGATGGCTAATCTATACTGATACTATTAGTTTGTGGGTGAAATTTTTTAGTTAGAGCTACACTTTAAAATGTATTCTGCCACAGAGAGCGAGTGTGTTTTCTGTCAGCATGTGCACTACCCTATTGTTACTGTTTAAGTTGATACAATGAACATTTTAGCAAACATTTGCTTATTTACATTCAGCACATACAGAGCAACATTATATAAAATTAACAGTAAATGCTAATTGCTCCACTATGTTCATCCAACGCATTCTCATCTCAATGCGTCATAACTGACGCTTTCAGACAACGTGACAAAGCGTAAGGATTTTGTCTGTATGAAATGTTTTTGCCCCCATTTGCTACGTTGCAGCAACACAAGGGAGGCTAATCCTAGCTGTTAGCACATCGGCCGTGAGGCCAATGTGCGCAGCTGTAGGGTTAGCCGATGTGCTAAGAGGTAGGGTTAGCCGGTCGACATGCATAAAGTCAGTGACCTAGGTTTAGGTACTAACATTTCTGATGGTTATGGTAAGGGTGGGGGCTGTCAACAGCTTTATCACGAACGTAGCTAGTTATCTTGCTAGATAACTAGCACTTCCAGTCTGTACAGGGCACCCCGGAGCGTGTCATAGAGACGCTTCCGGAAGTGTCATAGAGACGCACCCGGTGCGTCTCACACAGACGCCATCAAATAACTACGTTTTGTCACTTTTTTAAAGCTTTTTTAAAGCTTTTTTCCTAAAACAAAGCAAAATCTGGAAACAATGGTGCTGAGAGCAGTGAGAGTAAATCAAAACAGTAAAGTTCTGGGCTGTTCAACCGAACCAGAATGAGCTGCTGAGATGCTTGAAAACTCCACAGAACCAAGAGCAGCTGCAGAGTCAAGCCAATGACATTATTTCCTATTTTGCCCTTGTGCTTCATATACAGACATGTTTCAGTTTTTTAAGTTATTAGTAAGGCATTTATGTTTATTACAGGAAGGAGAGAAGCGGGAAAAGGGAAAAGACAGGGTGATAATAAAGAACAAATGTTGTCGGATAGTGCCATTGAAAGAATTTCAGAGTTACTAATTTGCACATAAGTACACGTTTCTTGTGTGCAAATTAGATATTTCTGTTGGATTTCTGTCTCTAATCAAGTGTCTAAGATGAAAATGTGCCTTGCTGTCACTCAAACAAGCAGGAAACAGTAGGTGTGCAGGCTCTGGCAAATGTTTATTGATGTTGTTCCCTACTATGAAACTGTCTTTGTCTTTGTACACACACAGACAACTAAATAATAACTGACTACTTCTACAGCACATTGGGATTGGTAAGTAGCCATGACTACTGATTACCGATTGACTGAACCATTGTGGCAGCCATTGCTTAATTTGTTGTTATTTGTAAATTGTTGTTGTTCCACTGTTATTCTTATATAACTTGCATTTGTTTATTACATATTTATATATATACTATTATGTCTGTATGTCTGTCTGCGTGTCACCTTATCACCAAAGCAAATTCCTTGCAATAAAGCTCCTTCTGATTCTGACACCAGGCCAGTAAAACGGACAGGTGTCTACTTGGGACTAGGCTTTTAATTTAAGTTTTATCGTTTATACACACACACACACACACACACACACACATAGTATGTATGCATGTAATTTTTCTAACTATAAAAATAAGACTAAGACTCTCCTCATTGACTAATGGTTTAGTCAACTATTTGGGGAGCAGCCGTAATCTAAAGTCCACAAACAAATGTTTGGTTACGCAGCTATAGTTTGTATTTTACTAACTCATACTTGAAATTCTGGTTCTCCAAGCTCTTTGGAAAACAAGAATCGCATATTGTAGAAAATGGGTAACTGGACGTTGTTACAGAACCATAATGGGATTCTTGATAGATTTAAAAGGAACAATTTAACAGATGCTAAGAAAGTGTACTTATGGGGTGGAAAGGTTTACCAGGAAAGAGAAAGTAATAGACGCTTCAGAAGTTGGTTAGTCTCCACAACAATAGCTGCAGGATGAACCTTTCCAAGAGATGAGGCAGCTCAGGAAATGGCGGGAAAAGGCTAATAACAGAGCATCACTATCCTTTAAATAGCAATAGGAAATAATGTTGTCGCATTTAGGGAAGCAAAAAGATAATAGCCTTGCTTGAACAGCATTTTATAAACTTTTACAGACCTTTGTAGTACAGACAAAATTGTGTATGGGACCAACATATATTCTACCTAGAATATCCTGTCAAATAGATATCAGGCTGCAAAAGTAGAGAGAGGCTCAAACGCTAGTAAGGCATGCAAGTGTTCCATCTGCCCTTGGGCTCATTATATTGTTTTTTGTTCCGAGATAACTACATTGAGTTTCTAATTATTGATTAATGGACACGCAAAAAGCAAAAAAGTGCACAAAAACTTTAAATGTAATAAGGTAATAAAAATGTCCTGGGTTTGGTTACCATGGCAACTTCATAATTCATCAAGGATTTTGAAGACAGTTCTCCCTCTGGAAAGTGTCCCAGTTGTCACTGAAATGGTCCTGGGTCATAAAAGCAATGTTTGTAATTTGCAATTTTACTTCAAAATTTTTCAAAAAGGCACTCTGCACAACAGCGTCCATACATTCCTCCCCCCCTCTGGCTGGGTGAGGTACAGCTTTGGGTCAGGCAGGGTCTCTGTCTTTTGGGGTGAGAAACTCACCTCTTGATAAATATAATAATTTGTGATATCACCGTTCCTCTGGCAGGAAAATACAAATTAACAGTTTGTCCAATACTAACAACGGCTAAACCTGATAAAACAGCGTTGAGAAGAGTGCAGCAGCCTTTTCTGCCTAAAAGAGTCCCAAAGCTCAACTTCCAGGCTAGCTTGTTCTCTACAAGCTTTCCTTCAATACTATTTTTTTTCATCCGGGGGGGCTTCCTTCATAAATCTTTGAGAAAAGCTGAAAGATGATGCTGTACTATTCAGCTCATATTTTACGCTAAACGGGGATCTAAAACTGTACTGAGAAAATAGGAACATGTCATGATTTAAAAAAAAGATACAAGAACCTTCTTTAGCATTTGAGAACTACAGCTCCCATGTGTCTAACATAGACCCCCTGTCATACCCCCCTGGGAGCTGAAGCTGTTAATACAGCCATAAGACGACACTGTGCTCTAAAATACATGACATTTTGGAAGACATAGACTAATTGGTAAATTGAAAAATGATCCCTGTCTCTGGTTGGGAAACTAATCTGGCCTTATTAATTGTGTGATTAATGAGACCAGCACAGTGACTATCAGGAAAAATAAAAGGAGATGCATTAGACTGTTCTCTCATGCTCAGTCAATTAGTAACTAAATTGCTTTTGATTGATCTTCAGCCACAGCAAAGGAAGAAATTAGCTGGCCTTGCCTTTTGTAAAGAAGAAAATGAATCACAACCAAATTCTAGCTGTCCTAATCAAAATAGGTACAGCATTTTAAATAAAGTCACAGCTTACATGTCTAGAGCGAAGGACACGCAGTTATTTTAAATGTTACAAAAGGAAAACACAGGACAGAAGAATATCATGATATTGTTTAAAGTTAAAAAAGGAACACAGAACAACGTCAGTACGAGTCATTCTGTAGAAAGATGGTAACCGTGGTAACTCAGGGGTTGTTCTCCCCAGTAACGTGTAACAACCTAGTACTGCAACTAAGCTGCCTCCACGTGGGCACCAGTGGCCTCAGTGGATGCACGCCTGGCCACCAGATGCTCAAATGCAAGCACCCCTCCCAAGCCCTTCTGCAGCAGTGGGTGCTAGTTTCATCTATCAGGACATGATGACACTTTCTTAAAGATGCTGACGAAGATGAGACCAATTTGCCTTGGGAGACCTCATCATGACCTATTGCACTTACAACGCAGCTTTCCAGGTCAAAGGTGCATGCAAATTTAACCACATTGACATGGTCGTTATCAGAGGGTTAGGGTGGATTTAATAGCATTTGTGCAATAAATGAGGGTCCGTCTGTGTAAAACTGTCTCTTCCTCTAAACAACCCATGCTAATTAACACAGATACAAGAGAGATAAATTAATGTGAAGTGGAACACTGAATTAAGAATAAGAATTTTCCTTGTTTTTTAAAAAGTGTGTGTGGCATATTCTGTTTGCTACAGTGCTGTGAGATCGGCTAGATGCTTAGGTTAGCTTCAGACTATGCTCATCCTAATAGTGTTAAGGTTGTGTTCACTGCTGCAGAGGAAATAAAGTTTGTGTTTACTGTATGAACATGTGGCGTATCAAAGATGGCGATGATGTGATGATGAAGAACTTTAAATCTGTCCAGAGCACTTTTCTTCAGGAACCTAGACTGTCCCATGTTCTTAGCAGGACTCAGAAGGTCACTAATGACAATTTCTCGATTTGCAACAGGCCTGCAAGAACTCCTAGAGCATGAATACCGAAGGGTGAGAGCCAACTCTGACAACCTAAAGCAGTTTAGTAATTTATAACTAGCTTGGCCAGACCGTGGCTAGGATAACCTAATACCACCTTCTTGTGAAGAATATCATGAGCTCTGGTTTCCATCAAGTGAAACTAAGGCCTCATACGACTCAGTAGTACATTAATTGATACTGTATAGTATGTATCCCTAACCACATATGAAAGAAGGTGCAGTTTCAAGTTAACATGCTGATTTGCATGCAGGGTAAGAAACCTTGGACCAACAGGAACTGTTTCCTTATATAAAGAAATGAAGGGTGTGTGATATTTTAACAATGGCTCACAATTTGGTATAATGACCTAAAACTATTATTCAGCTTGCATAACTTGTGGGTCCCTACTATGGACAATATTTCAAAGAATATTTTAAACTGATTTCTTTATCTTAACTGTTTCCTTAAGTTTAAACACGGTGTCCACGGTTACTTGATATTATGCATTTGCCTATTGTAATGTATTGTAATAGCTTCATTCTGTTTCCAAAACACTTGTTGTAGCCTAAATGGTGTGTTTAGACTTTTTGAGTAGATAAAGAAGTAAAACAGTTAAATATCTAAATGTCTAACTAGAAAATTGATCAAAGCTTGCAATAAAACAAAACGCAGGTTGAAATACCAAAAACACCTAAGCTAACTGTGGGACCAAACGCCTCAGAGCATCCCGCAGAGAAATGGCACTGCCCCTCCTTACCCCTCCAGATCAACTTCTCAAAATCTCAGGGGAAACAAAATACTTTCTCTGTGATATTGGGATTGATGCTACAAATTACTAAAAGTAACTCTGCATCAGGTCTAGAGTAGGATCTCTCTTCACTATAGGCCTAATCATAATAAGGAGCAATAAAATATTTTACTTGTGCTTCCCAATAACTTCTCAGCCTTCAACCTCACTCTTTAGGCTAAACTTCCATATTGACAGCTTCTTTTATTCAATCATCTATCAATTGATGGTTCATGCTGTATTCAGAGCATTTATTAAGGGTTGTATTTAGACTATCATTGGCCGCTTTTGCGCGTTCAATTAGGCTATTTCTATGTTTAGTAGTCTATAGTTATGTACATAGTCATTGCCTTTATCCATATTTATTCATGTTTGTATTTTAATTTTTATGCCAAGTACTTGTTAGTTGTGTGTGTACTTGGTAATTGTGGTGTATCTAGTCTGTAGTTTAATAAACCTTTCATTTATAAAGCACTTGTTGTGTCTAATAGTATAGTAACCTTCAGATCAAAATAAAAGTCATGAAATCTTTAAAATAAAATAATAAAATAAAATAATTTAATTTCCCTGCACAGGATGGTGCCCCCTCCAGAGGTCAGTTTAATGGAAGTTGAATTCTGTTATTTACCTACTATTTCTGATAGCCAGAAGTGAGAGACGTCCGGACACCTAGTTATCAGCTACGTACTTTCTTTCTCTCTTCAGTGCTAAAATTAAGTGTGGAAATAGTTAAGTTACCAGCTATGAGCCAGGCTAAATTAGTCGAAGAAACCAGTTTGCACCCAACTACAGTTCGTGCCCAAACATCTTGGCAAGGTAACATAGGTAAAGCTAGCATATTACAAGTCTACAACCCAGTAATTTGAGAGCAAAGCACTCTCTCTGTCTCTCTTTGTGTGTACACGGGGATTTAAAAGTGCCTTTAAATCATTTTGAAACACGCAATCATTCCCTTTCATGTAATCCAGTAGTGAATTTGAAATCGTGGAAGCAGCCTTGAAAACACTTTCCCAAGTTTCCCAATGCTGCTTCAACACGCTAAAGAGTATGCAAACTTTACAACCCCTTTAACAAAAATCTAAGTTTTATGAACTATCTCTCTCCACTGCCTCTCAGTAGGGGTTCAAAATCCACACAAATTCTGCCTATCAACTTTGCCACAATCATCCATGTGCTGTATTATAACAGTATTTGCATTTTGTTTGGTTGTATGTTTTTTCCCTCTTTAAATAAAATGGAACATGGTGCTGAAAGTGAAATTCTTTTTAAAAAGTCTAGCAAACAATGGGGTCGGACTAGAACACTACTGAAAGAATACACTAGGACCAAATATGCACAACAACTTAAGGGCATCCATACACTAAATAACGATTATATACTGTAGATTTATGGTTTGAGAGTGATCATTATCACTCGGAGCATATAAAAATCCTTTAACAAAAAAAACCAGGCTAGTAGGCTATCTCACACACACACACACACACACACACACACACACAACTGTGAGCTGTCTTTGTGCTACTGTAAGGGAGTGATACTGAAATATCAGGGCCATTGATGAAAATGAGAGGAATCCCACAAACACAAACAGAGTCACTACTGCTTTAGCTTAGTGTAAGTTTTGCACTACAATTTTTTTGTAAATGAAATTGAGAGAAGAGGTGATTCTTTGTGTGTGGGTATTTTTACTTTTTTTCCTTTTGGCTTATGGTGGCCAATTAAACCAGCACAATTGGCAGTGTTGTCCATTAATATTGCCAAAATGCACTGCGGACCCGCTTAGAGATGCAAACTGAACACCACTTCATAAATGTAACTATCGCCAAGTGTGTTTTTAAAGACCATTTCATGGGCCTTTTGCTCTACAAACCCATTGACAATGTGCCCCAGTGGCCCAGCGTCTTGGCTTCTTGAATCTAAATCAACAATATGGCCAATCCACTTAGCCTCCTCTGTCCTGTGGTGCCCAATAAATATTTTTAAGCTTCTTTTGACTTGTTTTAATTAATTTAGCTATTTAAATGAGTCAACTTATAATAATGATGATGATGTCTAAACCGCTGGCAGCAAAAGTGTATACACCCCTGAGTAAAAATGTCCAAATTGGGCCCAAAGTGTCAATATTTTGTGTGGCCACCATTATTTTCCAGCACTGCCTTAACCTTCTTGGGCATGGAGTTCACCAGAGCTTGATGCTGCGTATAATTAGGTGGGTTGAAGATAAGCGTATTCATATAGATACAGAACAATAGATAGAGACAGACAGATCAACTGACTCTGTAACCTCTGGGCTTAGCTATAAGCTTGCGACATGAAAGGATTTGTAAAAAAAATAAATAAATAAATGTCCTCTTCCACTCCTCCATGACGACATCACGGAGCTGGTGGATGTTAGAGACCTTGCGCTCCTCCACTTTCCGTCTGAAGATGCCCTACAGATGCTAAATTAGGGATGCAACGATTATAGATTTTGTTGATATGATATAGTCAGAGGAATAATCACATTTTCACAGTTATTATTCATTAATTAATTTAACAATACTAAGTAATTACTTAAGTTGATTTTTAATATTTAATTACATTAACAATTATACGTCTATAATATTTATTAAGTATTATTATTAATACAAGACGAATATTAACTTATCCATACGTATAGGTTTTAGTGAAAATTGTGGTCAAAGAAATTGAGAACATCTCTCATGTAGTATCATTAATAACTGAAATGCAGGTAATTGGTAGTTCTGGAAGTTTATAAGCTCCTGATGTTATATTAGTGTTTTACACCTGGCATATTAACATAGAAAGCCTAACATTTTCTCTACACAGACAGGAGAAGGCAACAGGATCCAAAGTTAAATGTTAAGTGACTGAAGGTCTTGAGAGGACTACATTATGTCTTCCATAAAGGCCCTTTCAGAAAAGAAGCGATTTGCGCTGTGCTGATGTTACTACCCATGGGCCATTTAGGTGTACAGGTGCTGGTCATATAATTAGAATATCATCAAAAAGTTGATTTATTTCAGTAATTCCATTCAAAAAGTGAAACTTGGATATTATATTCATTCATTACACACAGACTGATATATTTCAAATGTTTATTTCATTTAATTGTGATGATTAAAACTGACAACTAATGAAAATCCCAAATTCAGTATCTCCGAAAATTAGAATATTACTTAGACCAATACAAAAAAAGGATTTTTAGAAATGTTGGCCAACTGAAAAGTATGAACATGAAAAGTATGAGCATGTACAGCACTCAATACTTAGTTGGGGCTCCTTTTGCCTGAATTACTGCAGCAATGCGGCGTGGCATGGAGTCGATCAGTCTGTGGCACTGCTCAGGTGTTATGAGAGCCCAGGTTGCTCTGATAGTGGCCTTCAGCTCTTCTGCATTGTTGGGTCTGGCGTATCGCATCTTCCTCTTCACAATACCCCATAGATTTTCTATAGGGTTAAGGTCAGGCGAGTTTGCTGGCCAATTAAGAACAGGATACCATGGTCTTTAAACCAGGTACTGGTAGCTTTGGCACTGTGTGCAGGTGCCAAGTCCTGTTGGAAAATGAAATCTGCATCTCCATAAATTTGTTCAGCAGCAGGAAGCATGAAGTGCTCTAAAAGTTCCTGGTAGACGGCTGCGTTGACCTTGGACCTCAGAAAACACAGTGGACCAACACCAGCAGATGACATGGCACCCCAAACCATCACTGACTGTGGAAACTTTATACTGGACTTCAAGCAACGTGGATTATGTGCCTCTCCTCTCTTCCTCCAGACTCTGGGACCTTGATTTCCAAAGGAAATGCAAAATTTACTTTCATCAGAGAACATAACTTTGGACCACTCAGCAGCAGTCCAGTCCTTTTTGTCTTTAGCCCAGGTGAGACGCTTCTGACGCTGTGTCTTGTTCAAGAGTGGCTTGACACAAGGAATGCGACAGCTGAAACCCATGTCTTGTATACGTCTGTGCGTGGTGGTTCTTGAAGCACTGACTCCAGCTGCAGTCCACTCTTTGTGAATCTCCCCCCACATTTTTGAATGAGTTTTGTTTCACAATCCTCTCCAGGGTGCGGTTATCCCTATTGCTTGTACACTTTTTTCTACCACATCTTTTCCTTCCCTTCGCCTCTCTATTAATGTGCTTGGACACAGAGCTCTGTGAACAGCCAGCCTCTTTAGCAATGACCTTTTGTGTCTTGCCCTCCTTGTGCAAGGTGTCAATGGTCGTCTTTTGGACAGCTGTCAAGTCAGCAGTCTTCCCCATGATTGTGTAGCCTACAGAACTAGACTGACAGACCATTTAAAAGCCTTTGCAGGTGTTTTGAGTTAATTAGCTGATTAGAGTGTGGCACCAGGTGTCTTCAATATTGAACCTTTTCACAATATTCT
>NC_060153.1:10964206-11009340 GCF_021292245.1 Micropterus dolomieu | reverse complement strand
TACACTTTTTTCTACCACATCTTTTCCTTCCCTTCGCCTCTCTATTAATGTGCTTGGACACAGAGCTCTGTGAACAGCCAGCCTCTTTAGCAATGACCTTTTGTGTCTTGCCCTCCTTGTGCAAGGTGTCAATGGTCGTCTTTTGGACAGCTGTCAAGTCAGCAGTCTTCCCCATGATTGTGTAGCCTACAGAACTAGACTGACAGACCATTTAAAAGCCTTTGCAGGTGTTTTGAGTTAATTAGCTGATTAGAGTGTGGCACCAGGTGTCTTCAATATTGAACCTTTTCACAATATTCTAATTTTCTGAGATACTGATTTTGGGGTTTTCATTAGTTGTCAGTTATAAACATCAAAATTAAAAGGAATGAACACTTGAAATATATCAGTCTGTGTGGAATGGATGTATACATTATACAAGTTTCACTTTTTGATTGGAATTACTGAAATAAATCAACTTTTTGATGATATTCTAATTATATGGCCAGCACCTGTATATGGGGTAATATGTTTTGTATGTGTGTTTTCCTCTCTGCCCTAAGCAGGACCTTGCCCCACCCCCAATGCTTCAGACAGCAACCTGAGGATCGCAGCTGATTCCACTCTCCTGATCAGTGGAGAAGGAAGCTGCTCTGGGTGAGAGTGTTTGAAGTCTGCGGCGAGCGTGTGGCAGTTGACAGAGACAGTAACCGGCAGTGGCAACAGTGGGAGTCCTGCGGTTAAGTGTAATGATTTACTGTTTTGTGTGCTAGTTTGCTATCCCTACTTTTGTGTTAGTGTTTAACCAATACCTTAGATCCCTTTAAAAATGACCCTTGTTGCTTGCTTCCCTTTTGGGAGTTGTTTTCTGTTCATTGTGCATTTAGACACACTTTTTGTTAAATATTGTAAATAAATCCCTTTTTCTTTTTAACTTTCTCCTGTTTCCTCGTTTGCTTCTGCTCTGGAACAAATTATTAATTGTACTTACATCTTCCCCCTGAGGTTCATAACAAGCTGGGCTGGGTTCAGCGCAAAACTACTTTGACAGTGACTTGCGCGAACTCACCAAGCGATTCGGTGCGTGTTGCTCGACACAGCAACAAACCGCCATGCCGTGTGACAAGCAATTGAAAATAATGGGTTTCATAGCGAAGCGGTGCTGTCGTTGCTGTGGGTCTGAAAGGTTATATGCTGCTTTGTTTGTTTACATTGCACTCAACGCTGGACTCTCACTGCTACGGCATCGATTGGTAGTGACACATTTATATTGAATTCCCTACCAACTTGGGGCGTGCAAGGCTGGGTGGTGATCCCACAGATGCTGCATCAAATTTGTAGGTATTTGCTCATTTAGCAGCAACCTTTTAACGGCAAGTGTTTGGACAGGTGATCCATCATCTTCAGTAACGCCCTGGTAAGTCTTGGCGTACCCAAAATGCTCCTGCACTGCCGACTTCTGCAGTTTATTTGGTGGAAATAAAACTTCACATTTTGGTCCCGCTGCCATAGTTTAGCCAGTGTACAGCAGTAGCCTCCATGTCTCTAATAAGCACCGCTCGTGTAAATTTTTGTTTTCGTTTTGTGCAAGTTGCAACAGTTCCTTTCCCTGTAACAGAAACGCTCGGAGCCTTTACGATTAATTAACAGTAACATTTTAAAGCGCAGTTAATAGTGAAATCCGATAACCGCTGCATCCCTATGTTCAATAGGGTTTAGGTCTGGAGACATGCTTGGCCAATCCATCACCCTTACCCTCAGATTCTTTAGCAATGCAGTGGTCATCTTGTAGGTGTTTTTGGGGTCGTTATCATGTCGAAATACTGCCCTCCGGCCCAGTCTCCGAAAGGCAGGGGTATGTCAGTACGTCATAGTACAAAGTGGCATTCGTGGCTCCCTCAATAAACTGTAGCTCCCCAGTGCTGGTAGCACTCATGCAACCCCAGACCATGACACTCCCACACCACCATGTTTGACTGTAGGCAAAACACATTTCTGAACCAAATAAGTTTATCTTGGTCTCATCAGACCACAGGATATGGTTCCAGTAATCCATGTCCTTAGTCTGCTTGTCTTCATCAAACTGTTTGCGGGCTTTCTTGTGCATCATCTTTAGAAGAGGCTTCCTTCTGGGGCAACAGCCATGCAGACCAGTTTGATGTATTGTACGCCGTATGGTATGAGCACTGACAGGCTGACCCCCCACCCTCATACGTGTATTTCCCAAAGACAACCTCTTGATATGACGCTGAGCATGTGCACTTAACTTCTTTGGTCAACCATGGCGAGGCCTGTTCCGAGTGGAACCTGTCTTGTTGAACCGCTGTATCATCTTGGCCACTGTGCTGCTGCTCAGTTTCAGGGTCTTGGCAATCTTCTTATAGTCTAGGCCATCTTTATGTAGAGCAACCATTCTTCAGATCCTCAGAGAGTTCTTTGCCATGAGGTGCCATGTTGAACCTCCAGTGACCAGTATGTGGGAATGGGAGAGCGATAACACCAAATTTAACACACCTGCCCCCCATTCACACCTGAGACCTTGTAACACTAACGAGTCACATGACCCCGGGGAAGGAAAAGCGGTTTAGTCATTAATGGCTGTGTGATGTGCTATTATGAGGGCGCAGCAAATTTACACTGTTTTACATGCTGTACACTCACTTCTTTACATCGTAGCAAAGTGTCATTTCTACATTGTTGTCACATGAATAGATATAATCAAATATTTACAGATATGTGATGGGTGTACTCACCTTTGAGATACTGTATGTAGTGTGTATAATGTTTGTTGTTTAGATAGATAGAAAACTTGGCCTCATCAGTTGCTAAAAGAAATTAAGCACATATTATATGAATAATAGAAGTATCCAATTAATAAACAACAACCAATTAGTAGCCCAAATAGCAGACTGTGAATCCATGTTTAAATGTCATAAATGGCAATCATGTTGCATCTGATAATATTAAAACACATACATTTGTCCCTATGTATACAAATACACTCACCGGCCACTTTATTATGTACACCTGTTCAATTGCTTGTTAACACAAATAGCTAATCAGCCAATCACAGGGCAGCAACTCAATGCAGTTAGGCATGTAGACGTGGTCAAGACAACTTGCTGAAGTTCAAACCAATCATGAGAATGGGGAAGAAAGGGGATTTAAGTGACTTTGAATGTGGCATATTTGTTAGTGCCAGACGGGTTTGTCTGAGTATTTCAGAAACTGCTACTGGGATTTTTACACACTAGAATCATCTTTAGGGTTTACAGAGAATGTACCGAAAAAGAGAAAATTTTCAGTGAGCGGCAGTTGTGTGGACAAAAATGCCTTACTGATGTCAGAGGTCAGAGGAGAATGGGCAGGCTGGTTCAAGATGACAGAAAGGCAACAGTAACTAAAATAACCACTCATTACAACCAAGGTATGCAGAATACCATCTCTGAACACACAACATGTCGAACCTTGAAGCAGATGAGCTACAGCAGCAGAAGACCACACCGTGTGCCGCTCCTGTCAGCTAAGAAGAGAAAACTGAAGCTACAATTTGCACAGGTTCACCAAAATTGGACAACAGAATATTGGATAAACGTTTCCTTGTCTGATGAGTCTCGATTTCAGCTTGGACATTCAGATGGTAGGGTCAGAATTTGGCGTAAACAACATGAAAGCATGGATCCATCCTGCCTTGTATCAACGGCTTCAGGCTGGTGGTGGTTTAATGGTGTGGGGGATAGTTTCTTGGCACACTTTGGGTCCCTTGGTACCAATTGAGCATCGTTTAAACGTTTGTGTTCAAAATGGAGTATGAGTGCAAGATAAAACCCCAAATCAAAATACTGTCAGTTAATATGATGGTGTTGATGATGTTAATATGTATAGGAAACATGCAAAACTGGGGTGACAGCTGTATCATGAAGCCTGGGTGAAGCCCAATGTTAGCAGCTAACATTGGGCTTAACCCAGGCCTCACAGAATCACCCAAAAAAAAAACCATTTTTTATTTATTTTTTACAAATCCTTTCATGTCGCAAGCTCATAGCTAAGCCCAGAGGTTACAGAGTCAGTTGATCTGTCTGTCTCTATCTATTGTTCTGTATCTATATGAATACGCTTATCTACAACCCACCTAATTATACGCAGCATCAATATTCAGCATGATATTAGTGTTAAATCCCATGAAGAAGTTAGGTTAATGCTGTAGGAAAACGTAATATCAGGCCATGTAAGAGCTATATAATATGATCACACACAACTAGACTAGAATAAAGACCCATTCACATAGGATTTATTTCTCTAGGGGAGGTTAGGTGATTTTAAAATAGCATGTGCAGATCAATGATTGCAATCCCAACTTCACAACACCTATGTGTGTGCTTTCCATTATGTTTTATTTTAATGTTACGCTGAGTTTGTGCACAAGGAGCTGTGTTCACCAGTTCGGGAAATGCAGTGTAACCCTCGAAAAGGCTTTTTATGGAAGCCTATTGGGGACAATGTTAAAATGATAATGGAAACTAAAATTGTAATTCCACAATGGAATAGTTTAGTTACATTATCATACCATTTGGCTGTTTAACAAAATATATTAAAGTAAATAATGAATATGGGCTTAAAGTGCAGTCTCTCAGCTTTAATTTGAGGATATTCACAATCACATTGGAGAAAGGGTTTAGCAATTACAGATCTTTAAGAAACCCCCTCTTTTTCAAGGGACCAAAAGTAATTGGACACAATCCTCAAAAGCTGTTTCATGGACAGGTGTGGGATATTGCTTCATTATTTCTTCATCAATTAAGCAGGTAAATGGTCTCCAGGTGTAGCATTCACATTTGGAAGCTGTTGCTGCGAACCCACAGCATGCGGTCAAAGGAGCTCTCAATGCAAGTGAAAAAGGCCATCCTTAGGCTGCAAAAAATAAAAAAAATCCAGAGAGAGATAGCAGGAACATTAGGAGTGGCCAAACAGCAGAGAATTTGGTGAATTTTCAAAATAAAATACCCGGTACAGACTTCCGATCGTATATCAACAATAAACACAGTTAAATCAGACAAAAAAAGAACAGTATTTTACATTTTGAGAAAAAAAGAATGCACTGGTCAGATCGCCAACACCAAAAGGCCTGGACTACCATGGAAGACAACGGTGGTGGATGATCGTAGGATCCTTTCCATGGCAGAGACAAACTCCTTCACAACATCCAGCCAGGTGCCAGATGCAATGACTGAGTCAGTAACTTGATCTCAACCTAATCAAGCATACATTTCATTTGTTGAAGATAAAACATAAGGCAGAAAGACCCTCGAACATACAACAACTAAAGACGGCTGCGGTAAAGGCCTGGCAAAGCATCACAAAGGAGGAAACCCAGCGTTTGGTAATTTCCATAGGTTCCAGACTTCAAGCAATCATTGCCTGCAAAGGATTCTCGACAAAATATTAAATATTAACATTTTATTTATGATTATGTTAATTTGTCCAATTACATTTGAGCCCCTAAGGGAACTGTGTATAAAAATGGTTGCAATTCCTAAACGTTTCATTTGATATTTTTGTTCAACCCCTCAAATTAAAGCTGAAAGTCTGCACTTCAATTGCATCTAGGTTGTTTAATTTCACATCTATTGTGGTAGCGTCAAAATTCTGAAAATTATACCACTGTCCAAATATATCAGGACGTAACTTTACATTATAATCAACAAGTAGTCAAATCAGAGAATTATAAAAAATTATAATTAACATTTTTTGCTACTTAGGAAACTACTTGTAGTGAAAGGTCAGAAAAAAGTAAAGTTTGACAAAGAAATAATGACTTATTAAAGGTTATGCTTTAATTTACAATCATCATGGTCATCTCATTGAGTCAGTAAAAATTATGTTCTATTTACAAAGTTGTCTCTTGTTCCCCTGACCTCCTCTAATGGAATAACAGACTGCAAAACTGGCTACACTGAATGCATCATTGATATGACTCCTGTTAGGAATTAAAGAACTTCAGCACAAATAATAACATATGCAACAATTTGTTAGATGCCCTGATGCAAGGCAAGCTTATTCAAATTGTTGTGCACATTTATCTGTGTTTTAATTGTCAGGGAAAGCAACATGACTCTACTGGTTTGTTGACACACTTTGATACCTTTGTATCCATGTAGCATGGGTTACCATGGTGATTAACTTTTGTTAAAAGTGAACCAGCCTAATGATGTTGGAAAATCTGAGCTAAGCTCAAAGTGAGATGGTTAACCCAAATATTTTGCCAAGATTGGATCAAGTCAATAACATGCCAAGTAAGCAGTGACCTTAATGGAAAAATGCAGTCATGAAAGATTTTATAGAATCCCGATGTGGACAAAAGCACTGTAATCATAGTAGAATAAAAGGCACTGTAATGAACAGTTTACTTACCCACCACTTTAAAATAGGTTTTCTAACAAATAGCAGGGACCTAGCTGACCATAATTATCAGTACTTAATAGAATATAGATTGTACAGAAATTACAATTCTAGAGAGGATTCTTGACTGGATCAAAATAGCAAGCCTTCACTCTATTATTCCTTTTCCTTAGCTCTGGGACACAAGGTGATGATTCTAAAAAAAAAAAATAATAATTATATAAAACCTGCAGCGTCTGAATTTAAAAAAAAATTATTAAGCTTACTGAAAAATAGCTCCTAATAAATTACATGTTTGTTACAAAGACATTGTCAAGCAATAATCACACCCTTTTGTTCCAGACATTTGCTGTCTCCATTTACAGTTAGTCCTGTCTCAGCAGCAGAAACTGTCATTTATATCTCTTATAATAGTGTTGCCTATTATCCATTACAATAATCTATTCATAAGGGCACAAATGTCAGTCATTTCTTTCTTGTGTGACATGCCTTGTAATAATTCACACATGTATTGTCTGTGGATTTATAATATTCTCCACTATTTATCATGCTTCTTATTCTAAACTGTGTTTAAAGTTGTGATCTTTAAGAGTTCAGTCATGGTGACACCTGGTGACACCCGTAGTTACTGGTAGGTCTAAGAGCAAGTGTGATTTAATAATACAGGTCACATAATTCTGGGGGGCAGCAAAGCAAACTGTTGTTGTCAGTGTTGGGCAAGCTACTTGGAAAATGTGTGCTAAGCTACTAGCTACATTAAATGGAGCTTCACTACACAGAAGCTACCCCCCAGTGAAATGTAGCAAGCTAAGTTACAGCAATGTGGCAAAAGTAGCTTAGTTTGAATTTTTTAATGTTTTATAGTTAGGTTATATATATATATATATATATATATATATATATATATATATATATATATATATATATATAGATATAGATATATATTTTAGGGGTTGATGGTTGAGATTTGATGCTTCGATGGGCGGTCTCACAGTTGAAGCTTCGCAGCGAAACAAGCATCATGCCATTCTAGCGATATGGGGTTACTCAACGTCTGATTTTACATAGAATTACCAGTTTTCTCCCAATAAGTTAATATACAGCCAATTACAATAAACATTTCAATGTTTAATGCTGTAAATAAACATGTAAAAAGAAAAAAAAAATTCTAATAAATGTTTTAAAGTGCGTGAATAAATCCAAAATTGTAACCCTAACCCTGGGTCATCAGTGCGCATGTGTAGGCGTAGCGTGTATGTGTGTAGTGGCAGAAGGAAAACTTGCTGAAGAGACAGAGCTCCAGCCCAAATGGCCCTGTCAGTTAAATCACACCTACCTGTGAACTCTTAACTTTAAAACTAAACCAAAGGTTTGTATTTTCATTTAGCTGACGCTTTTATCCAAAGCGACTTACAATTGCTATACGTCTCAGAGGTCGCACGCCTCTGGAGCAACTAGGGGTTAAGTGTCTTGCTCAGGGACACAATGGTGGATGTCTCACAGTGGGAATTGAACCCAGGTCTCCCACACCAAAGGCAAGCATCTTATGTATGCACCATCACCCCCCTGTTTGTCAATGGAGGTACCCTCATTGCCATTCCCAGTTCTCCAGAGGTCTGTAAGGAGGTAAACAATCTTTGCCTTTCTGCAACTGCATCAGCAGCCACAGGAAGTATTTCCTTTCAGCGCTGAACTTTCTTTGTTCCTGAATACAGACTTCACTTGCTGGACGAGCAACTCTGTTTTCTTCTTTCCCTTTTACCTCTTTTATTTTTCTTTGTGTAACCAACACAATATTGGATCCCTAAGGAAACCGTTATACACAAGATAACATTTCATGCCTGCAGAAGAAGACGGATAAACTGAGAGAAGATCACCTCCGCGTTATACCTTCTCAACCAACGTCGACTTCACTGATTACTGTTGCTGCCGCCAAAGAATCAGCTGTGCCGTGGAACTTACCGGCATCATCAGAACCGAGCCGAGAGAAACTCCAACGGATTCCCCAAAAGGACTGACGCATCTACTCGCTATCAAAGTGACACGTAAGAGGCTTTAGTATGTCTGGGCAGGAGATAGTTCTATAACCTTGTTATTGTAACTTACTTATAAGCTTCATGTGGTGAGTTTCTGTTAAGAAACTCCAAGGGATATTTAGGCCGCCATGTCTTGTTTATTGCTATGTGTTTTCCGTGCTACGCACATTGTTTGTCCGTTCCCACCCGCTGGGTCGTGACTGCTTTGTTCCTATTACTGTGTGAAAAAGTATCAGTACTTTTATTCAAGCCAGGGAACATGGTCCCTCTCATTGATAAAGTTGTAGCTGAGTGTTAGGATAACTAGTAATTAGGATTTTTGGTGTTTGCTTCTTTTGTCTGAGAACAGATGCAATTGCACATTCTATCTAATCCAAAGCCAGCAACCGCTGCTTAATGAATCATTCACTGCTGGTGGCTGTAAGATAGTTTGTGGTATATTGTATGTATATAGCTTTGCTCTGTGCCTTTCTCTCCTCTTTCTGCTTACTAACTCCACATGCACACACCACGTGATCTCTGAAGCTAACCAGACCTGTGACCCACAGTAGGCTAGCATCAGAGTGCGTCCCCATTTTTTTAGTTCAGGGGAGAGAGATTTTCTGCCATCTTGAAATCACATGGTTTGAACCACCATCTTGATTCCAAAATCAGCTGGCCTCTAGCACAACTGGATCTGGCACCACCCACGTGGTCAGATCCACCCCCCTCTCTTAGTCTCTCCCCCTCCTTTGTAACTCACACGCCCACACACACACACACACACACACACACGCTTGCTGAATTGTTGTATATTTTTGTATGATTTGTTTATTGACTTTATTTCATTTTGCGTGATTTACTTGCTAAAGTTGTTGATCATTGATCTATGCTTTAGTTGAATAAATCCTATTATAATTTTAAGAAGTCGTTGCCTGTGATTATTTGTGTATAATGTTGTAGTAATAGTTGGTTGCCACGGCCAGTGTACGGATTCACCATTCTCTGTTTGCATCTGTAGGTGAACAAACCCCATTTTAGACTGATCATACTTGGCTCATATTTGGTTATTGGTCCCTGATTCCAGGGTGGTGCCCCATTTTTATTAATTATAATTAATCATTTTGAATATTAATAATTCTATTAATATTTCTAGAATATCTTTGATATTCAGCTAATAACCAAACCTGACACTACTGCCCAACACTGGTTGTCATTGTAATAAAGCAGTCAGGCAATAATTGGCCTTTTACCATCATTCTGAGCAACTGTGATCTGATTTTTTGAGTCTGGGAACAGCAGGGCTCCGACACATTTTTGATAAACAATAGCTGGTCTATGCTAAGCTTGCTGCATATTTTCCTGTGACTACTTCATTATAAAAGTCTCCTCATGTTTCACCAATGAAATGCTTTTAATGTGAAGCTGCAGCAGTAGGAAATGTTTGGTTTACATTATCAGTAATTTAATACACTATTTTTTTTTCAGGATAGTGTCACAGACATCAAGTTTGTAATTTTTTTTGCGCTGCCGTGGCCACCCTAATAAATTTGCTGGCCACCCCAGTGGCCCCCCTGGCGAGGGGCATATGCAGAAAATGCTATATACTGTATATACTATATATAAAGGTGCTTAGCAGCATATAAGTGTTGTCATATTAGACTCTGTCACTTTAAGAGGGTAACCTCTGACCCTGAGCTGTGATGGACTGTGATGTTTATTTTAAAAGAGGCCTTCGATTCGTTTAGGTGGATGCCTATCACGTTTCTAAAATTGTGATTGTTTTTAAGGGGTGGGCCTAACAGGCAGAGCAGAGTGGAGTTACGGGTCAGCCTGCTGCTTGCTGCGTGTGTTTTACTCTGGAGGTAGCTTAGACAACCTGCTGAAGACAGATAAATGCAGTTTATTTAATATACAGACAGTCAGTAGCCTGGCTTGTTTATAATACATTTGACACACTGCTATAAAGTTTTATGTACTGTACTGTGTGGAAGAGATATACGAGACTGCAGATAGCAACAAGTTAGCACCATCGCTAACAGCAAGCTAACGTCAAATGGACACTGGCCCACTGACAGTGCATGACCTGATAAGCACCTTTGGCTTCGAGGGAGACCATCCTGTGATTGTTTTCATCTTCATCTTTCCGAGAGGATTGCAAAACATGAGAACAGCGGGAGTCATCTGGACAATGCTGTGAAACTGGGTTTAACGTTCACTGGCCAACACAGGCGACCCATTGAGCAGCATATCTATGGGATAAATATATGGCAATGTATTGAAAATTCAAAATCTTACAAAAAAAGTTTTGCAAGATCAAAAACTAAGATTTGCAGGATTGCAAAATGTAAAAAAAAAAAAAACAATCTCTGCAAACATTTTTGAGTTTTCCTTCTTCAGAACTGCAACATTTTTTTTACAATGTTGCACAAACAAATTTTCAGAGTTTCAAATTTGGCAGTGTTCTCCCAGTGTATTAGTTTCTTTTCCAGGTTTGAAACCTTTTAAATGGTGATCTGAAAACTGTGTGTGTGAATAAAAAAGTTTTAAAACTCTGAAAATTGAGGTTCGAAAGGGCGAAACTTTATTACATTACATTAGCACTTGTATTGCAGACTATTTTTTCAGAGCTGAGTTTACAACACCCACTTTGCGGAGATACTCCCACACAGTTGCGAGCTTGCTATTCACATGATTTGTGGCGGTGTTGTCAAGCAGCTCTGCTCTGAAACTCTGAGGGCCTTTCTGAAACTAGACCCTTGCCAATTCCACTCCGACACGGAGTGAACTCTGGTCGAAGTCACCCTCCAGGCCAAATCGAGCTCCCTAACCCGCGTAGGGTTTAAATACAGTGACAACTTTCGGACAAACTACCCTCTCTCCCCTGCATAAATAGGATCTGACGTTACCGCTGCACTGACTGCTATAATACGTGTATCAAATAAACAACAGTGGTATTAAGATTCAGGGAAGGAAAAGTGTGTTTTTTGCAATAATTAAACTGAAAGCATTTGTCATTCATTTTGTGTTTGTGTTCGTGTCGAATATTTCTTTAAGAACATGACTATATATTTACGAAAAATAAATATTATAGTCTTTTATGAAAAAATTGATATTCATTATTCATTAAAGAAAAGCCTATATATTTGAACCTCTTTAACTTAGCCTATAGCAAAAATATTACATTCACATACAACATTTTAATATAAATCATATGGGCTACGTATTTAACCTGTGAATGGTGACGTGACAATGTTAAGTGTAGTTAACACATGTTAACCGGCGAAGTCACACGGAACGCAAATTGTCGTGGCGCAAAGGGTGTTACACACCTTCAACAAGTGCTGACCAAGGGGGTAAGCCAGAGATCGGACAGTGAAGCCGACCAAAGCCTACATAGACGGTTCCATGTAGGCGAGAGAAATAAGTAACAGTAGTTGATTATGCACTATAATATTGCGCATTTATTCAAACTGCAAGAGTCCTGTTTTTTTAAGCGCATTGTTTGGTGCAGTACAATTGGTAGGTTATTGTAGGTTAACCCAAAAAATGATTGTGTGTGCAGAGTTACTGTCAGCGTTTTATTTTTAATATTAAATTCATATTTAATGTGGTTTCCACCGTAATGAACCAAGCTGTTCCCCTTTCTACCAGCAGGTGGCAGGATTTAAATGAAGGCCTGGTTTGTGTCTTTAGTAAATGTTTTGAATCCAGATTACTGATACAGATGTATTTATTGTTGTTCATTTCATTTGGTTTTTGATATTTATGTCTTATTTGCAGCCTAGTTATCTTCATCATTCAAAAAAGCCTGGAGGCAGGTCATTCTGCTCTTGGCCAATGCTGCTGAAGTACAGTCCAATCACAAGTCGTATTTACTGGACAAAAAGATTGACAGACTGCTTCGCCAATGACAGACGCGAACAGTATCCGTGTTCAGGAAGCACGGCTCGGTGGACGGGCTGGCTATCTCCGTCCAAGCGGTGTGTGGATGTACTGTGGTGTTGTGTCAGGAGATGCAGTAACTGAGCCAGCGGTGAGTAAGAATTAGTATAAATAACATATAATTTGTTAAGCTATGAGGAGAGGAAAAGTCCGCTAGGCTAATGTATGCTGTGTAACATGCCATACAGGCTTAAACTGTCATTGGAGACTATCAACAAGACAAATCTCCACAGTTGTTAAGCGAAAATGTATGCTTTTGTTAAATGTGATTATTCTATTAAACCGCGTTTTATGTTTGGTAGTGGAGTCATTTTAAAGTTAACTTTACTGCACTTAATCAGTAACAACTATTTGTGTTGTTTTTTTTTTTCTTTTATGGCCTAAAACACAGAAAACGAGGCAACATGCTGTGGTCATCATTTCAGAATCAGAATCAGAATCAGCTTTATTGCCAGGTATGTGTACACATACGAGGAATTTGACTCAGGATTGTACATTGCTCATGATGTGCTTACTCATACAAAAATACCATAAAATAATAATAATATATATACATAATAATAAAATCAGACACAAACTACAGTATAGACAACACTAATATACACACTATGACCAATCAATATAGACATATTGACAAATAGTGCAGTGATCAGAGTGCTAAGGATGCAAGAGTAAACTATTATTCTCATTATGTAAATGTTGATGGTGGATATGATATACAGGTACACATACACGCATACATGTACACAGTGTGATGGAGCATAGTGCAAAGGATGCTGGAAAAAATAAATAAGACCTATGACCTTATGACCTGAAGTAGGTGTATTGGTATACAGTATATACAATATGATGTAGTATGAACAGCACTGAATAGAGAATGGTGAATAAATAAATATTAAGTGTTAGCCCATAAACAGGTGGCTGATTGGAGAGTTACTGGGTTATTGCACAGGAGTTGTTCCTGACACCATGAGTCAGAAATCAGCTGTTCATCAGAGTGATGGCTTGTGGGAAGAAACTGTTCCTGAGTCTGTTGGTTTTGGCGTACAGTTCTCTGTAGCGCCTACCAGAGGGGAAGAGCTGGAACAGGTTGTGTCCGGGGTGAGATGGATCTGCAGTGATGTTTCCTGCCCGTTTCCTGACTCTGGAAATGTATAAGTCCTGAATGGAAGGCAGGTTGGATGATCTTTTCTACAGTCCTGACTGTCCGTTGTAGTCTGTCCCTGTCCTTTTTGGTGGCAGATCCAAACCAGACAGTGATGGAGGCGCAGAGAACAGACTGGATGATAGCTGTGTAGAACTGGATCAGCAGCTCCTTAGGCAGGTTGAGCTTCCTGAGCTAACGCAGGAAGTACATCCTCTGCTGGGCCTTCTTGATGATGGTGCCAGTGTTGGGCTCCCACTTCAGGTCCTGTGATATAGTGGATCCCGGAAACCTGAAGGATTCCACAGCAGACACAGGGCTGTTGAGTATGGTGATGGGGGGCAGAGTGGGGGGGCTCCTCCTGAAGTCCACGGTCATCTCCACAGTTTTGAGCGTGTTAAGCTCCAGGTTGTTCTGACCGCACCAGAGAGCCAGCTGATCAAACTCCTGTCTGTAGGCCGACTCATCACCGTCCCGGATGAGGCCTTTGACCGTTGTGTCGTCAGCGAACTTCAGGAGTTTGACAGATGGGTCCCCTGAGGTGCAGTCGTTGGTGTAGAGGGAGGAGAGCAGTGGGTAGAGCACACACCCCTGGGGGGCGTCAGTGCTGATAGTCCGGGTGCTGGATGTGATGTTTCCTCTCCTGTCAGTCAGGAAGTGTGTGATCCACTGACAGGTGGAGGCTGGCACAGTGAGCTGGGTGAGTTTGGTGCTGAGGATGTCTGGGATGATGGTGTTGAACGCCGAGCTGAAGTCCACGAACAGGATACTAGCATATGTCGCTGGAGAGTCGAGGTGTTGCAGGATGTAATGCAGACCCAAGTTGACAGCATCATCCACAGACCTGTTAGCCCTGTAGGCAAACTGCAGGGGGTCCAGCAGGGGGCCTGTAATGTCCTTCAGGTGGGCCAACACCTGTCTTTCAAAGGACTTCATGACTACAGATGTCAGGGCGACAGGCCTGTAGTCATTTAGTCCAGAGATGGAGGGTTTTTTGGGGACCGGGATGACTGTGGAGCGTTTGAAGCAGGAGGGAACTTCACACAGCTCCAGTGATTTGTTGAAGATCTAAGTGAAGATGGGGGCCAGCTGGTCCTCACTGGGCACACACATGTCCTCACAAAAACTGATGTAAGATGTCACAGTGTCAGTTAGTTTGTCCAGATCAGTGGCTGCAGCCTCAAAAACACTCCAGTTAGTGCAGTCAAAGCAGGGCTGTAACTCCAGCTTTGACTTGTTAGTCCATGTTTTCACAGTCTTTACAACAGGTTTAGCAGATCAGTTTTTGCCTGTGTGTCGGGATAAGATGAACCAGACTGTGAGTCAGAGAGTCCCAAGGCTGCACGGGGAACAGAGCGATAGGCGTCCTTTAATGTTGTGTAGCAGTGGTCCAGTGTGTTAGTGTCCCTGGTGGGACACTTAATATGCTGTCTGTACTTTGGGAGTTCGTGTCTGAGGTTTGCTCTGTTGAAGTCTCCAAGAACAATGAGCAGGGAGATGTTTTTTCTCCACATTAGTTATCTGGTCAGCCAGGTGAAGTAACGCTTGACTAACACAGGCTTGAGGTGGAATGTAAACAGCGACCAGAACAAAAGAGGAAAACTCCCACGGTAAATAAAACAGTTTACAGTTTATAAATAATGTCTCTAAGTGAGGCCTGCATGATTTCTTCAGCACTGTGATATCTGTGCACCAACCTTTGTTTATATAGAAACAGAGTCCGCCCGTGTTTTTCCCGCGAACTCCCTTTCGCGATCCGCGCGGATGAGATTAAATCCCGGTAGGTGAAGTGCGCTGTCCGGGATGCGCTTGGAGAGCCAGGATTCGGTGAAACAGAGGGCGGCAGATCTGCAGAAGTCCGAGTTAGTTCTGTTGAGGAGCAGCAGTTCGTCCATTTTGTTGGCCAGAGAGCAGACATTTGCCAGGTGAATCGAAGGGAGCGCAGTGCGAAATCTCCGCTGTCTCAGTTTAACCAGCGCGCCTGTTCGTTTTCCCCTGCGACGTTTACGAAGGATCCCAAACAGAGCTGCCGCTCCTCCAACTAATAACTCCGGGAAAGTTCCAGGGTCATTAAAGAGCGGTGGAATAGTATGAGCAGTTGAAAGTCCAATGTTAAACCTAAAGCAGGCGACCAAGCGAGGTTTAAGAAATTTTGTACTTCCAAAGAACTCAGACCAGGTGTTTGTCAAAATGTCTTCTCACACCAGGCCAGTAAACGGGGTAGGCGGCTATTTGGGACTCGGCTATTAATTGAAGTTTAACGGTATTTCATGCTAGCACAAATGAGGATTAAGTCTGGAATAACCATGGACCAAAAGAGAAAAGCAAACCTTCTGTAAAATGGGATTATGGTTATGGTAGAGGAGATTGAAGCCAGGCAACACGTATTATTTGGTAGACTAAATAGTTTGTTGACAAACAAACCTAACACATAGCTTGGGAGTGATTATTCCTGTCACATTGGTAATAATAATACCCAGTTCTCCACAGGTTTGGAAGCATGTGTGTCCCAAACTGCAATACCACTACATAACCAGCAGGAAAATCAGTTTCATCAAATCTGGACTTCGATTTCCACGTCAAAGTCATACTTACAATAAAAAAGTATTTTAAGTCCATTTTATAAATGCCCCTTGGTGATTCAACAGAAGACACAATTATAAAATTCACAGTTGAGCCACCTAGACACAGCCTTTACTTAAAGATGACTCTATGAGTACCACCATTCTTATGAACAATCACAGCATCAAACTGTACATGTGTGTTCGCAGGTGGTAGGTGACACAGTGCAGCAAAGTCCCTCAAAAAGCCTCCTCGATTTATAGTTTTATTACAATCTTTGCCGGGGGGTTCAGACTTTCACACTGATCATGGTCCCAGTTGTGCAGTGACCCACCCCCCCTTTGATCTCCAGTATCTACCTGACATGATCCCAGAAGTCTGACAGTGCAAGCCATCTGCCCTCTGCCCACCTACTGTTAGTTAATTTAAAGGGACAATACCAGTTGATCAACAGGGAAAAAACATGGTCATACAAGTGCAGCGGGAACATCAAATGCGCTTGTGCTCAGTCAATCTTCAGTTGTTCCCTTACCTCTCTAACACACTCACTCGTCTTAATATATAGACAATAAGTGTGAGTGAATAAATAAATAAAAGTTGGCCTGAAGACAGGATAGTAATTGTTTGTAATAGGAAGGTTGCTGGTTCAATCCCAGATTAACAGAATAAACTTGGGTGGGGAAGAATAACAAAGAAAAACCCCCTCCTACTACCAAGGTTCTGCTCATTTGGCCATCAAATCAGACTTTCATTGTACTGGGTAACTTGCATGTGTGAAATATCTCTGTGTGGATTGCTATTCCTATTGCTGGGTTGGAGGGGGGGTCATTGCTGTCAGCAATCTTTCCCTGGATAAATAAATGTTTTAAAAATGTGCAAGATAAATGAAGCAAGTTGGCATAGATACTGTAAAGAACACCTGCTGCTATACTGTATCTTACATGTGCTGTTGGCTTGAAATATTGCTGCAATTTTTCATCCAGCTTTTGTAGCAGTAGCTGTGAGGAGGTCAGCCAGGTAAAAATGCATTACCTGATAGATGAGCTGGAACCTGACAGAGTTTAAATTCCAACAGTATATCCCTGAGTGGACATAACTGAAAATATGAAAAAATCCTCTCTTCTGTGATTTCTGTTTGAATATGTAGACTGTAGAGCTGCGACTACATGCGCCATAATGTCCTTGCTGTTTCCTCTAAAAATCCTTTACAAATCAACTGGCCCTTGCATAGTTTGCGGTTAAAAAGTAATCAATCTTGATTTTAGATCTGGACCACATTTTGTCAACTATGGCCAGTGGTTTTTACAGTAGATGACGCAGCAAGTTTGGGTTCCTTAAAGGTACAATGTGGAGTTTTCTTGTAATGAACAAAGAAAAGTTTTGTTGACATTCAGTGTTTCTCACCAGAATGCGTTATTTATACCATATCTGCCTAATAAATATGTTGAATGACTCATAAAATATTTGCAGAGTTGATTTGAAGTTTGCTTGCCAGAAGTCTTCTTCCCTGCATTTGTTGGCTACATTTATTGGCATGCTACCCCGGCAACTGTCAATCAATGTAACAGTGTGAAACCATTGGCAAGACTGGCTCTACTAGTGCTCAAAACTTTCACAGGGTGCATCTAAGGAAGGGCCATGGGTGCAGTAATATTTGTTCATTTTAATTTTTGTTGTACGTTTGAGTAACTAGCACATATAAATGGGGCAAAACATTTACTTTAACTACATTTTTGTGGATAACTGTTTGAAAACTTTCTTCAACTAAATTTTCACACAAATAATAACTGAAGGAGTAAGCACCTTAATAAAGGTGCTATTAATGCAGCTAATAATGCATTTTCTGGCTCATAAGTTTTCCAGATACACAGCAGTCAGAAATAGCTATGCGCAATATGTCACTGTTAATATGCTCAAAGAAATGCTGTTACATCTTAGCCCTGAATATAGTCTGAGATGACCAAACCTGAGCAGTGTGGGGGTGGTAAGGCTCCATGAAAAAGAAATCACAATGGAGGGCTGCTGTGGTTTAAAACTGATTGGTCAACACTGCACTACGGTGGCATGCCAAGTATTTGTCTTGTTTCTCTCTTTGCGCTACTTCACCTACCATTGTGAGCATTGTCTGTGCTAGTCTGAACCAGGCAATAATCATATTTTTTTATTTTATTGTTATGAAATAAAACAAAAGGCCCTTAGTCCATCACCTCATTGCTTCACCACTAAAATTAAGTAGACAAAAAAGAATAAAACTCACAGCTAACTTAATTGTTTTCATGGGCTGCTCAGTCCTGTGACAAAAATGTAAGTGTTTTGAAGTCTGCATGGAAAGAAGTGACTTCATATGAGAAAATCTTCTTTATGTCCTTAATTAATTTTACCTGCATGGCTCATTTGGGAAATATATCACCCATGGTGATTATATTAAAAGGTATATATTGAGGATCGGTCATATTAAAGTTGAGTACATTACGCTTTTTTATTTTCTGCATGCATGAGACAAGTTCATAAAGTGAGGATGTCACGGACTGCAGGACCTTTTTTGGCTAGTTAATTATATTAAAGATAATTACACTTTTTCCACATAAAGTAAATTTGAGTCTGAATAACTGAAGAAAAGTAATCCGGGGAAGATGAATGGGACGCTGCTCGTCTTTTTGTCAGCAACCACATTAGTATCATTAAAACTAAAAGGTACATTTGGGGTGGTCCTGTCCACCCCAACCGACCTCAAGGGTTTAATTTCTGTTGTAGTACCTCTGGCTTGGCATGTCATGCATGCCAACAAAAAAAATTGGCCCTGTTTGCGAGTGGGAAAGCCAGCAAGGGGTTTCATCACCGTTGATATAACAGAGTCTTCCATTAGTTGAGGAATTTGTACACTGGGGGTAGAACTAGGTGGGGTATAGCATGGACCTTGCATGTGAGGATGATTAGACTCCCTGAATCCCTGGTGACCTACTCCAAAGAAAAACCCCAGGCTGGCTGCAGCAGCCAGGAGACAATGGTTCCTTGGATAGGCTCAGTTTCATCCACTATAATGACCACACAGCCACTTGAGAATTCTGTTGAACGACTTGCGTATTCATTCACCCCTTACGATCAAAAGCTGGATCTCTGTCAACAGTATAAGGCCACAAGGGAAGTGTTCGCCTCTTCATCGTCTATCTCTGTAAGTGAACCTGCCACTAGAGAACAAATTTCACATCCTGAAGGGCTTCGAATTTGTTCAAACTTGACTTTTTGAAAAAGTGACAGCCCTAGTCAAATTGAATGGATGGTTACTCCATAGTTCATGATATAAAGTGGAATGCTTTTTCCAAGATAAAACCAATTAAGGTCCACTGAACATAATACATCAAGTGCTGCAAATACAAGCAGAAATATTCCTCATTTTAAAAGTACATTTCTTACATTTGCAAAGTGTATCAATGTAAGTTCTTGTCTCATAATAACCCATACCCAATATACTATAAGCATCTGAAAGAAAATCAGTTTTAAGAAAAATTTCCATTTTTATTAAAACATGATTTGATCTTCCCAAGTATTCTAGAGGTTGTTACAGTCGGGGGCGGATTGGCCACCTGGCAATTCTGGCATATGCCAGAGGAGCCGGACTATTTGTTTTGGGGTGGGCCAGTCAGATTGATATTAATATCAGTGTTTCCCACACATCAGCTTTACTTGGGCAGCCGTTGATGTACGTTAAGGGCTGGCCAAAATATTAGGCGACCCATTTAAGCATTTTGCAGAGAAACACTGAGAGAACTGATCATCCATTACGTTATAAGACTCAGAAGGTGGATATTTCACAAGCATGGACCCCAGGTAAAGCAATAGTGAACACTTTGGTGCAGGTGCAACTGGGTACAATGTTGGTTTCGGTTTCGATTGGCTACCTCATTAACAAGCCTCCTCCGTGCACCGCGGGTGAAAACGGTATCGCGGGTTAAAATCGTGAGTGCTGTGTCATTTCGGCCACTTCAACAGCCCACTGCTGATGGAGAAAGTCAAGAGGCCCGACAAATACAGGGAAAGAGAAAAAGAAAGAGGTAGGGCAAGCCGCTGTGTTTGCAGCAGAGGTGTATGTTCCGTGCTTGTGTGGAAATATTAGAAGTGAAGGCAAGGAGAGCAGAATTAAGTAGGCTAGTGAGTAATATTTTTATTCATGTGTATTCCAATGTTGAGAGCAGTGTGTGAGAAAACATTTTTCTGCAATGTTCTATAGGCTACTGTGTTCATAGATGTTGCTGGAATCGGTACAGACAGAGAGCCCTGGTCTTCTTGTAGGCTAGTGCTGGGAGGAAGGATGCTACTGTAGGCCTAGCAGAGACAGGGAGCGTGGTAGAGGTAGGAAGAAAACAGTCACACAAAAATGTTCGGGTTGTAATTGACTTGCAGTAGAGAAAGACAGTAACAGCAGACAGACAGAGAGCACAGACTCTACAACATACTCAGATGGACAGCCATTGTTTTAACTGCATGTGCAAATTTGTTGTGTGCTCTTAAAAAACTATTGGGCATTGTGTGCCAGTCACATACATAAAATGTTACAAATTTGTTACCATTGGTGTCATATACACTATGGTCGCTGGGGACATGTCCCCGTCACTTTTTGAAAGCGAAATTGGTTTAAATATGTTCTGAAAAATAGCTTGGAACAAGAAATGTTAAATCACAAGTGAAAATGCTTTGTTTATTTGCACAGTAAGAAAACATGTAATGCAGTTTAAATATAGTAGAAACAAATGTGCATTGTCCAAGAAAATTACTTAAGCTACAAAAAAACCTACTGTTTATATTCCATTTTATTGTTATATTTTGAATAGTCACCTGCTGAATTTTGTGCTGCCATTCATATAAATAAAGACATTTACTCCATAAATAGGTGCAGAAAATGTCTCCAGAATGCAGGAAATTAAGTGGTGCTAATTAGCAGAGTTTCAGGAGCAGGACCACACATCAACCACGTCATCGCCAGCATTTCCATAAAAGTCTTTCATCACACCCCTGTTTTCAGACATTATGTCACCAGCTCTTTTCAACACAAAGTGACGCACTTGCTGTTACATACAGTAGGCCTACTGCTTATATTATTTCACCATCTGTAAACAAATGTAGCCTAAGTAGTGAATGTGTGTTCGTGGCGATACGTGGTAAGGTGGGCTGGCGTGGCTACAGTGCCAGGGCTGAATTTTTGTCCCAGTCCGCCCCTGGTTACAGTATGTGCTACCTTCCTCCTATTATGAAATGCCAAAAGGGATTTACTGTAAATCTAAACAGACTATTATATATATATAAGATGATACATGTTTATATAACTCTCATGATGGAAATGTCTTAGGTTAATAATGTTCTTCCTGAGAGCAGCTCCTCTTTTATTCAAAAAGTCTTAATTTGAGGTGATGACTACATGGGCCTGTGGCTCTATAGTCTCTGGAAGCAGTGAAATCATTTGAAAATCCTAAACCAATTTTTAAAGACCACAATATTACACACAAAACATATTTCACACATTTCTGGTCCCCGAGTTATGCTGTAAATATACTTACACCAGATAATAGACTAGAGTGAAGCATCAGACAATATTAAAACCTGCTGACTCCTGAAACCATCAAAATATAAAGACCTTTACCACTGCTATTTGCACCATCCAACATAAATCAATATGTATTCATCTGAATGCAGCATGCATAAAACATTGTGTTCTGTATTGTGTGTATAGTTTCAGCACTTTTAACGTCTTCAGTTGTCTTATGTTTTGTATTGTTTATATTTCATGTATTTATGTTTTTATTTCTTCTAGAGGGACAGGAAATATCTGAACTGATCTTCATAAGTAAATACAAAAAGAATAACCAGTACCAATTATTTCAAAAACTTTGTACTTTAGAGGTCAGGTCGTAAATGTTAAAAATGCATGATATTTTTCAGGGGATATTGATGTGCCCCTACCTCTCTTGTTTAATCATCCACAGGTCAGCTGCTGGCTTTAGGTCAAACGTACTTACTGTTGTCTTGGACATATGATTGGGCATCAGGACAGCTAGTTAAGAGACATAATATGCACTTTATGATCACAACGTTAAACCAGCATTAAGTGTTCATTTCGTTGTATCACCTTATGAAGCTGTTATGGCAAACAATTGCCTATTTACAGTGTTCTAGTCGATGTAGCATTAGCATTCATTTAGAGTTGTGCTTCTGTTCACCTGACAAATCAAAATCAAAAAATATGTTGAGAACACTCACATGACAGTACTAAGAAAGCTGAAGGCCATAAAACAAAACAATGAGCTGAAACATGCTACACTGAGGTAGCTGCAGAGTCTGGGATAATTATCTGTGTATTTATCACTACAAACAACTCCTTTTGCATTACACATTTATTTAATTGTTAATATAAAAAATTTGATTAGTGTAGCTTTAAGATGTAAAAATAATCACACTCACACACCACCACTGCTGATAGTGTGACTGATAAAGTAAGAGCCTTTCAAACATTTTTCAGGTTGCTTTCCTGTTGCATTCAGTCCCTCACAAGACACTGGCTCAACAGATAAGCAGGCTTCGTATCTCTTTAACATGTCATTGATTGGTCTGTTACCAGATGTGTGGGTGTCGTGCTTCTCCTGCAGCCATATTTAAGGCTCAAAAATGATAAAAATGCTCACATGGACTCACGGACAGGGATTCATATCTGGTCTCAAACTCATGAATTGAAGCTCTCAGGACATCCATTTTATCCATGTCTGCATCAGTATTTAGGTTTATCTGTTCTCTTCATCAAGTAACAATGTCAGATGTCCAGACAGCTACCATAAGTTTGTGCTATGTGCACATAAATATGTGCTGTAAATCAGTTATCAGCTGTAGCCAGCTGAATGTTAATGGGCAGCAGTTCAGAGTCTCCATGAACACCATCGGATATTATAAAACTTCCAAAACTTTTTCATTGGTCTGTACCCTGTTCACATTCCTCTTGGATAGACAAAGTGAAGGTATAAACCATCTTGTGTTCTGTTTTTCTTATCTCTGTGTCTTCCATGTTAATCAAATCACAATTGCATGACTTGGCAACAAAAATCCAATGTTGTAATTCCATGTTGATCGTGCCTCCAGTACTATCCAATACTTATGTACCTTCTTCTCTGGAATACCACTCATCTCTAGAACCTAGTTCCTCTGCAGCAGTCCAACATATTTTGAATATCCACCTGTTGAGTGGGTTGCTGGAACTGCTTGCCTGTCTGTCAACTCTCACAAGTGCTCTTTACTCTTTTAAGGTTTCACCAAAAAAATCCTTGTGCTTATGTAGACATTGGTTATATCCATGGCATGATATGCACTGCATCTTGGTGAACTCATCATTGGTTTCAAACCAAAGGATGTCTGTTTTTTGTGAAGCTCTCTTTGTTAATTTCAGCATAGGTCTCAGGGTTCTTTAGCGGGGATGGAGCATCTACACAACCATGTACAGTGTTTCCCATGCATTCATGTATTTGTGGCGGCCCGCCACAATATCAACGCTGACCGCCACAGATTGATTTTTGTTTTCTTTCTTTTTTTTACTAGGCCTATTTAAAATTTGATTGCAGAGCTACTTAGCGCATTCGCGCATCACATCCTCTTGCTCGTCCCTCTGTCTTTCTCACTCACCCGACCCTCTCTCTCTCTCTCTCTCGCTCTCTCTCCCTCATGAACAGAGCTGCACAAATCTGTCCAACACAAAGCTGTCAATGTCGGAGACACAGCTTAAAAAAGTTATGAGAAAGCATGTAAGGAGCCTAGCTAATAAGGAGAGGTAAGTTAATGTTAACACCTACGTTTTCGAGGCTAGCACGCTGTATATAGCTGGTAGTCAATATCGACTGCATGCCCAGCGCTTTTCATTGCCTTTTTGTTGATGTTCTACATATAATATTGATTTAAGGCAAGGGGTATGTGGGGGGGAGGGGGGGAGTCTTTGTGTTGTGTTTTATGGAGGTTTAACAACTCCGAAGGGATATTTACCTAAAGTAGCTAAAGTATTTGTGTTACGTAGGGGATTAGGGAGTAACCATTGATGTTAAGTGACGGAAGTAAGGATGGGAGACACCGGATGAAAAAGGTAACTGCGTGTTTATTTGTTAGAACAAAAGCAAACAAAAATCACAGGAGTCATTACTCCGCAAAACGGCAAAACTTAATGGAAAACAAACGGCTACACATGCTCCCCTCCGAGCACAGTCTGCCGCCGGCCGGCACGCCGAAGGACTGAGAGAGCGATCCGTGGAGGCACCGCCGCTTTTATTCTGCAGCTGAGCGAGCACAGGTGGGTTCTGACAGCAATCACCACACACCCGAAATCTAGCAACGAGAGGATGAGACCGAAAAAAACTAAAAAATACATACTCCCCCGTAACAATTTGCCACAAATCCGTTCTTATTCATTTGTAAGTTATACTTCCACGGACAGCACCTGTAAACTAGTAAACATTTTCAACAGACATTTAGTATTACCAAACAATTCACTTTTTCCATCAAATAGCTCCTCCATGTGACAGTCTGACAGGGACATGTTTACCTACTCATCAGCTCTAACATAACCTATTAAAACGTCTGTAAAGTGAACTTACCAATTGCTAGTGTGCTAATCCAAATCCTACGTGTCACTTTTTCAGCCTTCACTGCACTTTGTTGAAAATCAAAGCCATGTCTGTGTCACATCTACTGACAGCATCAACAGCAGCAAAAAGAAAAAGATGACAGCGACAGTAACAGTACAAGGTAATAATTAGTTGTCCAGAGAATGAAAAAAAATTCTGCAATTTAGATGGATATTCAAAGCAGGCAGGTCATTTTGAGAAAAAATAAGTGGTGGCATTCATATTTTATGTTTGCCACTCACTCAACCTTTACTTTCCCACATACTATCAGTCATTTAAACCAATATTTATATTGAGTGTGTCTGCTTGCTTAAATTAAATGTCATCATTAGAAGAAAATCTTGGTAAAATGCATACATGTTACTTTGTTTAGTCATTTAGTGGCCAGTTGTATTGCAAAAGGAAGCATGTTCTGTTCTTTAGTAAAGCAGTCTCTTTGTACATTGTTGCACATACCTGCATTTGTAGATTTGCTGATGGATTTGATTAATTAATAAAAAAATAAAATAAAAATTAATTTACAGTTTTGTTCATGAGCTGTGTCAGTTTCATATCAAAACACAGAAGGGAGATCTGTTGTATGTAGGGCACCTTCAAGGTAGATGAACAACATCACTATGACATATGGTGTAAATCATTATGCATTAAATAGCCTTAAGTGCAGTTATCCAGCAACATTTTAAAACATTTTTTAGTGTTTGGAATTGATGTTGTCTTCTCCTAATCTACTAATATTTGAGCAATGAACCTATCCAGACTTGTTGTGCACCCAGCACGTAATATTAATGATATCACAAAGACTTCGGATTTATGTGTGTTAAGTCTTTAATTTCTAATAAGCATTGTCATTGGTGAGATAGCGGCAGACAAGTGGGAAATGAAGGAGGTGACATGCGACTAAAAAAAACTAAAACTAAAAAATATAGCATGGAGAAATTGGAAGGCGCTTCCTTTAGTTTATGAAATGCTTTAGAAAGCATTTACGTAATTTCATATGTGACAAATGCATTGCCAAAGGACACCATTCTATAAAAGGAACCGACTGGAGGGTATAATGGTTATAATAGAGAAGAGAAGTTAGGAATGGAAAGAAATAAAAAAAAAGACAGATTTAAAATGATCAAAAAAGGGAAGGACAGGAAAAATGCTCAACTTGTTGAAGGCTTCATGGAACAGTGAAGCCTTAATATGCAGGTTAAAGGTGAATCTTCTCCTTCTGTTTGAGGAAATCCAACATTTCATTTGGAAATGTTGGACCACTGTCTCCATCCTGGATTTTTATTCTCTTAATCCTCTCTTTCTTGAGTATTTCATAACTGAACTCTTGAAGAAACAGTGATTTTGTCTCACACTGCAAAAAAGAGACTATTACTATTACAACACAGTTACTGCCCAGACAAATGTGTAAATTCCTCCATGTTTACTCATGCTGTTACAGAGCTCCACTTCAAATTCCAATTCATTATCTTATAGCCAGGGCAAATCCTAAAACAAAGACTGAAAAAGAAAACCTATTTATCCTCATAACAATGCATACAACTATGCTAGTTTGATTTGTCTAAATAATTTAAGTCATGACCAGTTATGTCTAGGTCAAGCGCTATAGTGTGGTGTGTTCTTGCTGATTTTATTTCTCTAAAATGCTAAATAATTGAGGAACTACGCAGACTACGTCTTTTGTCCATTATATCGAAAACCGGCGCATATATATATATATATATATGTGTGTGTATATGTAAGTATAAGTATTCTCTTCCTGTAAAGCTTGGGTCTTTATGAACAAAAGAAGGCCCGTGCCTCTGTATTTACCTAAATAGAAAGGAGTCCATACAGTTAACAACAGCTTGTGCAGCATTATCCAAGTGTTTAGTAATGATTACTCCAGTACAAATAGCTTATATGCACTTCATTACCTCTAACATTTAGCCTACTAACAGCTGTTTTATTTTGAAAGAATTAATAGTCATGTGCCTAGTTGCAGTTGTCTTTGGGGTAATTGCACACTCAGACAGCATGTGAGCAGAACCTCCTGGAAAACTGAGGACGGATGCACACAACCATTCACACTTTCATAAACAGTGAGATAGTGGGAGCATATTTACAGTTTTTTTTCATCAAAAACAAGTAAATTGTTTGGCTACAAACTGCTTAGATATGCTGCCCAAGCATTAGCATCACAGAAATGTGATGGTCATACAGTTATACTGTAGCTTGTAAACAGCCATGGCCCAATCACTTGTGTTGTTTGTAGCCACGTTGAAATCTGGACATAACCCACTGTGGGTTATGTCTAACTGAAAGTATTATTATCAAGGTTTTCAGATGTGAGGTGAATGATGTCACTGGAAAACTGCAGACAACCTACAGCATCTTATGCCAGTAATTTTATATGCAAAAAGGAAATTACGAAGGTTACGATATAGTAACCCTAGTTCTATTAGCACAGGCGGAGCCCGCTACTGGAGGACACCGCAAATTATACAGTACATGCGTACGGTAGCGACATACAAGTGGTCGGCTACTTATAATATTCAAATTTTCAGTGGGCGAGTACGTGCTTGTAATAGGAGAAGAGTTAGTACCCATAGAGTCCAACAGAGGGGTGGATCCTTTGTTAAATAGAACAACCTAGATGCCTGGGTGACCAGATGAGAATGGATGAAATTCGGGACCGGGGGGGTTCGTGGCTACAATGAGCATTAACACGTATAAAAATCAAAACACAACGCTAAAATTTATTATTTTTGTTCATGAAGTCACCTGAAAACAACATCTTTTATCTAATTTTTATTTTATTCATGTCATCAGTGCAGTGTCACATCTGTCTGCGAAACGCGCGTGTCAGATCCCACTCCCATGCCTTGGCTGCCTGAAGCTACACTTTCCCTGTCCTTCCGACTATAACTTCCACTAACCACAAGAAAACAAAAAGTGGAAAAGAGCACGAGTGTTACTTCGTGGCTATAACAACGCTGTTGACACAATGTACAGATAACCTGCAACCCCTGCTGGAGCAAGAGAACTACAACGATCAGTATTTAATGTTTAATTAGGCTATAATCACAACTCATGTTAGGTCTAATTTTCGGGACAAACCGGACTGCAGTCGGGACAACTGCTCGTAATTTGGGACTGTCCCGGATTTTTCGGGATGTCTGGTCACCCTACTAGATGCCCCTACATGTCAAACCTGTAAGAACTGTTTGAGAATCACAGTTTAAATTTGATGTACAGTGTAAATTTCACTCTTACTCAGAATGAGTTTCCAGTTTCTGATGAGCATGCCTATTCTTAAAAGAATACTTTAACGTTAAATGTTAAATAAATAGATATCCATTAAATAATAAATATCCATAAAATATTAGGGTTCTGCCAGCAATTGATTAGCTTAGCTTAGCACAAAGACGGGAAAACAGCTTGCCCGACTGTCCAAATGTAACACAATTTTGTAACCAGCTCCTCTAAAGTTTGTGTTGTGTTAATGTTATGTCTCATGCAACGTAAAAATGTCAATTAACCGTTTTACGTGGGAGACTATTTCTTGACTTGGAGCCATTGCTAGGATACCAGCAAACTCTCCAAGTTCCTGGTCCCAGGATGTCTGAGACTGACTTCCCATTGTTGCAATGTGTATGTGCAAGAGGACATGTCATACGAATTCAAAACAAACAAACAAATTTCTGCAGGGACATTGCTAGAAGCGATATCTACACTGCGTTTTCCAGAGCTTTTACAATTGTGCTAGTCTTACTTCTTTTACTAGGTGAGAAGACGGTTGGTGAAAGAACTGGATAGGCTGGATGCTGTATTCCTCAATATTTTATAGATTTCCAAGACAGCCAGTGATGACTTATTAGTTATTTTCACTTCACCCAGTCATACAGAAACATAATACAGTGATGCCTCTCCTGTTTGACATGATGGCACAATGTACAGTAAATGTATGTTTTTTTCTTCTTTTTGCATACCTCATACTGCAGCTGCAGTGATGCTGTCTGCTGGTTTAAACTGCTTGTGGCCATTAGTTACAAATCTCTTATTCACATTCACATCAGGTTGAGCAAATGGTCCCAGTCACACATCAATACAGAGGAGCATGACTAAAGGCTGTGTATGAATGGAACGAGCTTAATCACATGTAGACCCAATTTTGCATCTTTAAGTTAAGGACACTTGAACGAGTAGACTGTATGTGTACAGTATGTTTCATCATTATAGTTTCTTATAACGTGCAATGAGATTATGAGACTTATATCTAAGTGAAAATTAAGCCCCTTTTACACTGTAAAAAAAACCCCACTAACATCTGGCTTTTGTCCTAAGTGAAAGGGTACAATCAGAAGCAATCTGCATTCACTGCCGTGTCAAATGACTCAGTAGTCACAGGTATTGATCGGCTCCAGCCCCAGTTGGCAGTGATGTAAACTCGATGTCCCCTTTTCTGGCACAACTCTTTCATCCGTTTCTATCTGCAGATGTCTGTAAACGTCTCATCCAAATGTTTATGTAGTATTAGCATACTAGGCTAGTCTATCAACTGTCAACCCAACTTTAGATCAGGGGTTCTTAACCTTTCTCGCAGTCCGACCCCTTTTTGAGGTTGAAAATATTTCGTGACGTTCGCTGTTCATGTGCGCCCTCTTCACCTCGCGTTTTTGAAGGAGCGCTCTGACCGCACAAAGTGCCTGACCTCATTCGCATTTATTCCATTGTCCAATCTAATGAATGGAGAGACGAGCCCACAGTTGTGATCAAGCTGTGAGCTGTGATCAAGTTTCTGCAAATATGACAGTTATTACTTAGCAGCAAACCAAATATTACAGATCGCTGGCGCTAAAATCTTTGATTAGACTGACAGGACAGCTGATTCGGTGGTTATCTAGCAACAGTAAAAAAGGCAGTGCTTTGCTCTTTTCCAAATTCAACAACAAAGAAAAAGCCACTGCTGTGCGCCTCACGTTTTAGAACCTGCAAAGCGCTTTCTGTCTGATCGGGCCTTATCCTTCTTTGGCGTTTTATAGTGGTTGGCATTACCGCCACCTACTGGATTAAACAGTGCAAAATATTTACAGTGTCCACCCAAAGTGATTCCATTCACAACTATGGTCCGTCTAGTAATTTGTAAGTTATTGTTTTTCTATTTTTGTGTCTATAGGAACATTCTCGCGAATGCTACTATAGACATATAGGTTAAGAACCACTGCTTTAGATCCATGCTGCGACGTACACACCTTTCATCTGTCCAGCACAGTGCTATTAACCAGAAATGCCGCAGCTACAGCTTTTTTTTTTACAGTCTATAGGCTACGTACAACAACCACTGTAACATTGTAGTTGGCCTTAATGCTGCTTTCTCCTGTTTACTCTTTTCTGGGGTGTTTGTGACATTGAACGCAATGCAAAACAACAGAAAAGGCAAGTGGGTTTATCAGCCTTTTAAAAAACCTGCATATATGTGCTAATTTTGGTGTAAAACGACTATTAAAATTTGGGCCCCCCCAGTGTGAGTGACTCTAAATTCTGTCATCCACTTTGGAAAAATGCATGACATGGCTTTGCTAAGCTCCAAAGAGCAAAGAGCAGAGAACAAAATATTTCGGTAGCAGCTTCGCATTCTTAGCACTTCACCAGTTAAAATGACATGGGAGGTTATATAAACTGCCACTAACCTCAGTTCCATTAATAACTGGATTACAGGCCAACATGAAACTTTATGAAACCCTATCTACACTACTCCGTTTTTGTTTAAAAAAAAATACAATCTCCGTCCACACCAGCATTTTAGCTGCGTATCATAGTTGATTAAAACAACTGAAAAAACACATCTAGTGGCCGTTTACGTACATTGGGCATGTTTGTGCCAGTGTAAAGATAAAGCAGATGGTCTATTCTGTAGTTACAGAAGATTTGGCGAAAGAATAAAGTAGGCTGATGCCGACGAAGAATCACATCAGATTGTTGTTTTTGCATGGAACAATATCGAGCTGGAACTGTTACTGAATGTAACACGGGAGTTTAAAGCGACTGTGTTCAATTTCAGTAGGCCAAATACATATTTCATCCACATTCAACTAAATTTAAGTATTGGATTGGACACAATATTGGTAGAGAAACTTGATCAGGACATCCTGTCTCATGTATAGCAGCCCCAGATGCTGACATGAACCCAGGCAGATACATGGTCAGTTTCCTAGTGACCCCATGTGCTGTCTCCACATGCTCATGCAGGTGCAGCAAAATCTCCGAACACCTCTTCAGACGTGTGATGTGTTCAAATGCCAGGGTGGCGGGCTTCACCTCCTGTCGTAAAGGGGCAAGAATCAACCAGTCGACGTGTCTCACTCACACTTCTCCCCTCAATTTCTTCACACACTTGACTGTACCTGGAGGGAAGCTGGCTATACCGGTACATTTTGCCCCGCAAAGCACAAAAAGTAGTTCCTGAGTACAGTGAGAACATATGGATCTTCTAGCAGCTGTTTAATCCTCAACATAAGCCTGTTTTGCAATACAACAATTTAGAATCCACAAATCCAGATCAGCTACATACCCCCTGTCATGTATGTTACCATAAAGTACAAGTAAGCAAAACCCATGTGTAGCTCCTCCCAAGGAATCAAAAGAGAAGCAATTTCCTCTTTCAACACTACTATATCAGTGGGATTGGAGACACTGCAAATATTTCCACAGAATGAAGGAGGTTGATTTTTTAATTGAAGTGTGTATTGTCTCCTCGGTGTCCTGTCCAGCCAAGCAGAAACCACAAAGCTTCGGCCTGGCAGAGATAACGCTCCGAGAGTATGTGGGCTATCGAGTGAGACAGAGCGATCGGGGCACTATGGGCTCACCTGACATCACTCTCACAGGGATAGAACTATGCACAGAAGCTCACACTGTGTATTGAGCACACTGTGCAAGCAGCAAGTGCCACAGGAGAGAGAGAGCCGTTTCCCTCAGCCATCAGTTTGGTGTGTTGGTGGGGGGAGATGGCCAGAGTAGCCCTCCAAAAAGTCTAAGTTGCTATTGATTGCAATACCTCAAGCAGTGTTAAAACAGCAGGCTATTGCTCATGATTTTTCACCATGGTGAGGCCTAGCCATGTAGGTGCCTGTAGCTGATATTAACAGCACATATGGCTCTCCCACAGCAAATGTTTAAAAAATTCCTGAGAAAGGCTGTAGCAATTGTCGGGACCTTGACAAAAATCCTTGGCCGTCAGCTCAGTCCACTGGTGGGTTGAACACTCAAAAAAGCCCACAAAGAAGACTGCAACAAAAGGTGTAGCTACTGCTACAACCTAAGCAATGTCAGCATAGCAATGGTTAATAGCCATCATCACTTCCTTCCTGGACCAGGCCAAATATGAAAAGTAGAAACAAGCCATAACATTGCTGTATCCTCCTCAGCTAGTCATTTGGCAGATGCTTTTGTCTAAAATGATGTGTAATCCAAGTTGATAAAAAATCAAGTCAACAAAACTCCATGGACGGTACGCTACACTGTATAAGTTTGCAATCATTTTTCCCGTGTAAAGACATTTCTGAGATATAAAGACATTTCTGTCTCTACAAAGTCCATTATCCATTATCTGAGAGGACATTATTATGTTTTTTGAAAAAACAAAACTACTTTAAAGTCCAGTGGAAACGCTATGGTGTTTATGAGTAGTATGTTCCCACCTTCTAAAGCTACAGTTGTGACTGCGCTCTAAATATTAACCCCTTGACGCAGATTGCCGCAAATTCGCATCACACCTCTTCCTTTCAGACTGCAGCCAAGATAGCGAATGTATTCCCTGATGCCTGTTTGTGCATATTCAATAGGTACCTAGGAACCTTTTGCAAGCCCTGGTTTCTTGTTCCTGTTGTCGCTAATTTGCATCATACATGAATTTATATCTTTTCTATGTTCTATATACAAATTAACAATCTTCACTTAATTTAACATCAGCTTGAAATCAAATGAAAACACATAGTTTTTATTTTTATTATAAAAAAATCAGTGTTTTAATAAAGGTATAAAAAAAATTTAATCCAGCGAAGAAGATAATATGGATAAAAGTGTTGTGAAGTGGAGAAAAAAAGCCAGAACTTCATTATAGTAAAGTTCATATTCTCAAATTTGAATGTATTCAAGCTACTTTCTCTATTAGATTAAACTTCTCCATTGGCATCAACACTGCAGCCCACTGAGATGGATCTTACAGTTAACATCAGAGATTTTGATTCTTCCAGACTGAGCGCTTGTTGTAGTGAAGTTCATAAAGGGATTATTACTGAAGAGGATTTTTTTTAACTGTGGTTGTGGATTTCTGTTTTTGACTATTACAAATTTGATCATTGTTGGGTCTTTCAGTTTTAACTGATGCACCAGGTCATCCAAAAGCAGACTGAAGTGATGTAACGTGTAATTTTGAGCATTGCCCAATGGAAAGATGGAAGAAATCACACACCACCTCTTCCTCTCTCCCTCTCTCTCTCTCCCTCCAATGTCCAATGACAGAATACCACATATTGCCAATTAGCTTGTTATACAAATTTCAAGTTTCTATACTGGCTTTGACCTTTTAATCTAGAGACCATTAAAGTCTAACTTTATAAAGCCCCTCATTATATTGTATTCTTTTTATGTGCTTACTCTTGAGCATATCATAGCAACTTTCTCACAGAGTTGTAGGCTTAGATGTTCAGGATCCCTTTATGTACTAAGATATCATTGAACATTTAGCCGCTGAAATAATGAGTTTTTGGCTATTGAGTGCAAGATGTGTTCACCTTTACCTAAAGTGCCCATAACATAGTTTGTATTGGTCTGTGGGCTTTTTCTAATGGTATTATCAAAACTGAATTTTATAATATTTGTGGAATTTGTATTATTATACCTGTAAGGGGTTATTCACCTCTCTACGCTAGGGATGAAAGGATTACCGGTTTAACAGTAAACCATGGAAAAATTCCCGACGGTTATTATTACCTTACACTTTTTAATTATCATGATCACCGGGTATGGGTAACCGCGCTATTATAATCTCACGGCAGACACTGTCCAGCGTCTCCCAGAAGCAGGCGCGCATGCGCAGAATGCAACGTGGATTTGTTTGAGTCAATGAACTCGGCGGTAGAAAACATTGCAGAGATTTTTCAGTCTGGTCGTATTTTAGTTTTTATGAGAGTGCTGAGGGAAACTTGATTGAAGAAAATGGCCTTATATTGAACACAGGGTGAGTTAACTTTTAGCTTTGGTTTGTCTCTCTGACTTGCTAACAGCGTGTAAACTGAAGCTCTCAGTGTTAGCTGCTCTTGTAAAAATGTTACACGTTGTTCTGTGACTGTGTGCGTCGTGTGTCGGCAGAGTCTATTCGTCCACTGCACATGATAACACGTTACGCAGTTTAGTCAACCAACCAGCATATCTAGAAACGCTACAGACTCCTCTGTATTTATGTCAGTTTTTGGGCTCATTGCTCACTGTCTTCTAAAGACTTATTTGTTTTCATGTAATTGTCCACGGGGCCATTGTATTACCTATATAATATAAAATTTTGATAATGCACACTTTACAAAAGGAATTTGCTATTATTTTATTTTTTATGCAAACAAAATGGCAATTGTATTTGTAGATTTCAATGTAAAACTTGTGTATCAGTACATTTTAATATATTTTGGCACATTTTTACAATACCATGATAATACTGATAACCGTGAAAATTTTGGTCACTATAATCGTGATATGAAATTTTCACAAAACCAAACTTAGCTCTCTAACTACCACCTCAGACACAAGGATAATGTATCCTGGGTAGTAGAGATATACGTGAACAAATATTTGGGAAAACACAAATGTGATGGCAACAGATATTTCTTCTACCCAAAGTTGCTCATTATTATTAATCATTATTTTGTCTGAAGTTGCAGGTGTGTCGTGGGCTGCAGGAGGGCAGAGCTCCAGAGAGCTTCTCTGGACAGTGTCAGTGGGAGGAATGATCGAGTATTTTTTCGTGTTAGTGTACTTCTGCTTAGTTAAAAAAAAAAAAAGGTTGCATCTACCTTAATTAATCACTGATTTAATGCAACACCCACCGAGTACGCTAAGGGACACAAATCAAATGCACCTGAGTTGTTGCATGACCAACAGGTGCTTGCTGGTTTTGGCAAAATGCTGAAATGCTCACGGTGGATCTCCTACCCTCCATGAGGTCAGGCCTTTCTGCTGTTTCTTTTTCTGTCATTGTGACTGTGGATCTTCTTCAGTGCAAAATGTTTGAAAACCTTGAGGAACGCAGTGGGACTGAGAAGGTGGACTAGTTATATTAGGACACAGAGGCTAAGCGTACTGGTTATAGTGGGACAGACAGGTGAGAGGACCGGTTATAAAATAAACTTAGAGTGGTCAAGCAAAGACGTTGAACCAAGAGCAGATTGTTGAGGGCTTTGTGGTGCACAAGACTGACAGAATGACATTCAGAGGCCCAGTACTAATCTTCACCACAAAGCCTAAACCCTAAACCTCACAGATTTAGTTGATGTCACCTGGTAAGTGCTTAAGCGTGAGAGACTACAAGGTAACAGGCAAAGTCTGCAGAGATGCGGACCTGAAAGTGTATATAAAAGCCTCAAAAAGTCTGAGAGAGAGCCCTCATGCAGCTGATGGTTTGACAGTGGGACAGCCCTAAGCCCTCACAGACCAACCAGGAACACGCCTCACTCCATGAGTGTGGAGAATGGGATTCACCTAGACAGTTGAGTACAACCCCTGCATTGCCTAGCAATGTGACATTGTGTGTGCACACGGTCTACACGGTGTAAAAACTGTGCCGCTGTCTTTGCTGTAAAAGTTTGTGGCTGCAGCCACTGTGGAGTTTATATTGTTTTCACATCTCCATGTTGTCTGCTTTGGGGATGTTTTTTCTTCTGTTAAGGTGTCAGTTATATTTTTTCTGTAGCCTATAATAATACTTGTTGTACTTCTTTTTATTGTTGGTCTGAGTTTAATCTCTTTTCTGGATAAATGTAAGGCTACACAGAGGAAGGCCATTGTATATTTATAATTTATACATTTATTGTTGCTGTGGACATCAGGGCTTGATGGTGCATTTTAATTCCACTAGTGTTGTTGTATTGAAACTAAATGCAATTGTAGCCCAATGGAATTTAAGTGGTGGGGATCAGACAGTTCATAAAACTTAGTTTAGTTAAACATTAAAAAGCTCAATATTTATTAAATCAATTTTTATGCTTTGAAGGCAAAATAGAATAATAATAGGTTATAAAATACAACACACTGTATGTCTGATTTTAACCTGACTTCCTGTATAAATCACACCCACTTCCGAATACAGATACACACAAAACAGATAATGATGTCTCTATACACCTCTGCTGGGCAGAGAGAGAATTACATTGAGCTCACAGCAGTGTGGGTCTTACAGACATGCCTGTCTGTCTGTATCTGTCTACCTGTCTTTATCTCTGTCTGTATCTCTGCCTGCCTCCTGTCTTCCATTCACCACGTCTCTACTGCACTTGTGTGCACAGTCTCTTGTTACCATAACAACCAATGAATCCTGTGCCCTTCAAAATAATTAGCATTCAACACTGTTGCTCCTGCCAGCATAAAGGAAATATATCTAGGTCTCATGTGGTGGTGGGCCGTACAGGTACACAGGCCAGTATTGTAGGCTCTGTATGCTGACAATACAACTGTCAACCACAGGTAAGGACCCATAAAAAAGCCCTTGGCCTCCTGCCCAATAATTTTCTATTATGCATGCTATGGTGTTGTCAGAGTCGTGATTTCAAACTGATCATGGATGAACCAATGTCCCAAGCGCGTTCTCTAAGCTTGTGAATACAAAAGTGCCCTGCTCAGAGAGATGGCTTTTAATTGTTTTAATCCGCCCCTTTTTCTTGTGATATGACAAGCAAAGCCTAATCATCTCTACTAACAGATACAGCTCTCAATTAAGATGCATGGGACAGGCTAGTGCCTATGCGACCTGAGGGTTTTCCATCAATTCAGTCAGTTTTTGGCTCAAAATATGAACACTGTTAATGTTTCAACACAGGTTTATCAGCATGCCTGGATTTGGATTTGAGCCTAATAGTCGAACATTAATTTGAGAGCTACTTTAAGTGAATTAGTTGAACTGCTTTGCCAAACAAACTGAATTAAACTTTTAAGGGTTAAGAACCCCTTGAGTGGCTTTTCTCAAATAGAGGAATCTCTCTCTCTCCCTGTGACTTGGACTGTTTATATACAAAACCAGTGTGAAATTGTCACCCACACTAGAAGGAAGTTTTGAATGCCATGCACACAATTATTATTAAACTAAGTTCACATCAAGCAGCCAGTACGAGATGTAGGGCATTGTGAACATTTTGCAGATGACTCAACCCCAAAGATAATATGGTATACAATTAGATATTTTGCTACCTGAGTGATGCCCTGTTAAAATGTAATTCATGTCAGAGTTAGAGCACCAACATACCAACAATATCTTATTTTTCTACCTCGATTGGTTTGATACATCTGAACCAAACATGGATGGAACATGTTTACTCCTTTTGTTTTGTTTCTTTGGGCATAGGAATGCTGTACAAAGCAAGATTTGTGGGTTATACAGCTAATTGTGTGTCTATTGGAGTTTGTTCCCCAGCTAATTTGTTTTAAATAAAGTTCAAGTTTATCTTAAGTTCAGAAAAAAAAACAAAAAAAACTCATAACCAATTGGCTCGCTGGCTAAATGGATTGTGACAACTGAAGGAAGAATCAATATTCAGATCATTTAAATAATAATTTCACAGAATTTTAAACTGGCACAGATCTGGCTTTGTAACATTATTGTTTCTCTGTTTTCAATTTCAGGGGTGATTTTGCCCTTACCAGTCAGTAGTGATTGGCGTATCTGTCTTGTAGATTTAATTTTTTGTTGACAAGAAGGCTGCAATTGTGTTTGCTAGGAGCAGTTAACAGGTTTCACATCAATCTAAGAAATATAACATGTAGATTTAGGCATCATATCTGTAAGTTGACTTACTACTAACTGTATAGTTGTGTCAGTCCACATCCTTATTCTAATCACACATAAATGTTTCTGATTGGCTCTGATTTTTTCCAGTTTGTGAGATAGATTTCACTGAACACATAACCTATTTAAATCATTGAAGAAATTTGAGATTGGGGCAGTGATTCAGAGGTCTGGAACCAGATTATGTAAAGACAAAATTAGAGAAATATGCCTAGAATAGTAATAGGGATAGTTACCTTCTCTGGTTTTAAAGTGAGAGTAAGTGATTCTGCAGATGGATTTTTAATATTTGAACTCAACTGCCAAACAAACACCCCTCCCTTTGCTGCTCCCTGAAGAGAAGCCTACCCAAATTTAAATTCTCTAAGGTTTCTCCAATGTTGAAACGCACTCGCCCTTGACTGGTCATATAACTTTCTTCTCTGTTTATTAGTGTTGTAGTACTCGAGACCGGTCTTGGTCTCAAGACTCTTTTTGATGGTCTTGGTCTTGTCTCGGACTCGACTGCATTTGTTCTCGGTCTTGTCTCAGTCTCAGACACTGAGGACTCGGGATTTTATTTCAAGACCAGTCAAGACCAGCACTTTGGGAATATCAAATTGCTATGGCATTGTCTGATATATTTGTTAACATCTTACCTTTGATTGGATATAAAACATATTGCTTCAAATGCAACCAATAAACCTGATTAAAAATGTGTTGTGTGTCACCATTAACGACCGTCACCCCTCCCCGCGATGGTAAGCATGGAAAAGGAGTGTTGGATAAAGATGCTTATATTGATTTTAGCTCTTAGTGTTTTTATGTGGGTGTTTTAATGGGAATGTGGATTTTTCAGATCAATTTGTGAAGTACCTATGATCTCGTTCCACATTTTATTGTGTGTCATGTAATGTGGGGAATTGGTCTTGGTCTTGACTCGGTTTCCCTCTCCCACGGTCTTGGTCTCGACTTGGTCTCAGCCCCTAAAAGTCTTGGTCTTGACTGGGTCTCGATAAACTCTGGTCTTGGTCTTGACTTGGTCTCGGTTTGGGCGGTCTTGACTACAACACTACTGTTTATACTGTTCAGATCTTTTCCTCTTTGGCTGTTTCTCGGTCATCTTTCCTTCTTCACAGTGCCTGGAGTCCAGCACGTTCCAATGTGACGGTGTATAGAACTCTCTCTCCCACTGCCCTCCTCCAACCAGTACTCCTGTGCACGAGCACTATTGCCACCTGGTGCTGACTGGCTGGTACAATATTGTGTGGCAAGGTCCACACACTTTCTTTGTTTTCCATTTACAGAACCTTAGTAGGAAAACCAGATTTTCTCACGAACCTGAAGAGCTCACAAACCGTGAGGAAATATTCATTGAATTTAACAAAAAGTGATATGGATTACAATAATTTACTATGCGTTTAAAAGAGGGTCTCTAACAAAAGTTGTCTTGTTATAAATAATGAATGGAATTCGCCATTGCATATTGTTTTAAGTGCATTATATTAAACATATATATTTTTATCAGTATTACCAAAAGGGATTGGTTAAGTACAGTCTATAGTGCACTGATATCACTGTAGCCCTGGGGAATATGAGAAGTTTGTTGAAGAAGTTTTTTGGTGCTCATCTGCACTGCACCAATGACAAGTAGCCTTTTTATTAATAAAAAAAGAAGAATCTGCACAGTGAGAATGATGTTTCCACTAATTTATTAATGGATTTTTTTTGGTCAAGGATTCTTCTCTTCAAACCTTTTTATTCTGCATGCGCAGTTACACTACACTCTGTCCTCTGATAATCTCTATCTTAAGCAACAGAAGCAGCCTTATTTTTAACCGATGAAATGATCTGTGTCACTAATATTCATTCATAATAACAGCAAATGATTGAGATATGAGATCACAAATGTTACAAGTCAGTATTTTCCATAGGGCTGCAGCTAACGATGATTTTAGTACTTAAAGCTTCTATAGATTATTTCATCGATGTGTCGTTTAAGAAGTACTTTTGCTTGGCGGCGGCGCCCCCCCCCCCCTCCACTAACGGGATCAGCTGTGTACACTGTATTTAACTATTACGCGTGTTGCCGTTTGAGTTGAAAAACTGTCTGAAGAGCTGACATGGCATTTACATACTATATACTGTATTTCTTCTTCTTCTGAACCATATCATGAAGAAATGTGCTTGAGCTGTAAAAGCATGACTGACAACACCCACAAAGGTCATCTCAGCCTTTTAGCATGTGTGAGGCAGGCAGGAAGGGGAAGCATCATCGACAGACACCCATTTGACAGGCTAAATACTGTGACAGAGCATGCCACAGGAAATGAGGGGATGCCACAAGCCTTCTATCTGGTTTCAAGATATGTTCAGCTGCTTTGCACACATTGTTTTCAGTTGAGTTAGCAGTTCAGCATGAATTCAATCAATTAAAGTGACATTGTTGCAGGCTGGCAGTCAAATGGAAATATTAAATCATCTTTCCAAGTATTCTGGCACCACTACACCCCCACAGAGAAAGGCCATTTGCTAGATCTGAGAGTGATGCAGATTAATGCCCCCAAAACATCTTAATTGTCTAATGAACACTTTTCAAACAACAGAATTGTGTTTTTGAGCTGTAGAAACCCAGAAGAAATGCCAAAAGTCAGATTCACAGAATCCATTAAAAAAACAGTAATTTGACTCATAAGTACTATTCACATTTTTCAAACAAACAAATGAGCATCCAGTGATTGATACTAAAGAAAGGAAAAATCAGTGAATTGTATCTAACATCTTCTTGTACCACAAATGTCACACAAGCCCAGATGTACAGAAGGATTATCTTGATTACAATAAATATATTTCTCTGCAGTTTGTTTCTGTGTCATATAGCAGGGTTTTTCCTGGCTCAAAATGCAGCGATGCTACCAATCTGATCCATTACTAGGGGTGGGGGGAAAAAAATCGATACAGCATAGTATTGTGATATTTGCCATGACAATACTGTATCGATACACGGACGCCAAGTATCGATATTTTATTATATAAATTGCAGATGGGAGTTTTAACTTTTTGGTACTAGAATAATAAAATCTATAGCTTTTTTAGTCCACTAGAAAACTTAACAGGACAATATAGGGGACTGAAAAAGTGATATGAACAAACATAGAAATGTATCTTTTTAGATGAAGATAGAAGTTTGACTTTAGGGACCTAATTGGAAGTTGGAAAAAGGTACTAAATTGCAATATATCTCAATATATTTAAAATAAATCGCAATAAAATCGAATCGCAACATAAATATCGTGATATTCCCACCCCTATCTATTACCAGGCCTTCAACTGGCTCAAACACACGCTTTTTATTTTTACAAGTGACGTATTTTAAGAGTTTTAATAATAATAATAATAATAATAATAATATACAATTGAATGAAATGACAATTTTCACGTTAAAGCATATTTTATAAAAACAAATAAAGATGCCCCGTGAAATTTAATCAAACACAAAATAAAAGTTAATGTGTTAATTTACACAGTTAACAAACAGCAAGTTGTATAAATCATGTGAATTTCTGCTTATTAAATGTTCACCTGCAATTTTCTTTAGTGGTCCCAGTAATATTTGTTCTTACTGAAGAGTGTCACATGACATTATTAAGCTATGTTTGAGACTGAGAACATTATAAAAAAATTTATTATTTTAAGTAATCTCCTCTCACACTTTAGCAGTTGTTTTTTTTTTTTTTGCTCTCTAATTACAATGATTTGCTTTTATCAGCATATGAGTCGTGTTCTCAGATGTCGGTATTGTAATAAACTCATTATATGTTCTACAGTCTATTTGAACTTTTGTATTTGATAAAGTGGGGAAAAAAGTAAAAAAAAAAAAAATAATAAATTGTTAAAACTACTTTATTTCCTTACATTTCACCGATGTGATCAAATGCCTTGCAATTCTCTATGCAGGTAAAACCCTGTATAGTATGTCAATCATCTAGGTTATAATTATCCAAGGAAGGTTAAAATCAAGGGCTGGACTTGGATGAACTGCACAAATTGTTTTCTTAAACAAGTCCAGTTGTCCTTGATTTTTAACCTTCCTTGGACACCCCGTATCATATCGTTATTGAGATCAAGGATTATTCTTCTTACTTTTATGGTATATAAAATAGTCTATTTTGTAAGCTTAGAAACAGACTTACCTCCTAATGTCTGAAATTTAAAGTGCAAACTCGAGTTGCTACTGGTATGTTGAAGTCAGCCACTCATATTTTTTTTGAGAGAGAGGACGAGAAGGATGGTTCCCCGAGAAGGGGAACGAGACACTGCGTCGGTTACGACACTATGGGAACGCCTCTAGGCGTAGCAGGTCTGAACGTGAATGAAATCACTCCAATCCTATTGGTTTGTTGCTAGAACGGTAAGGTGTGACGGAATAGAAGTATAAAGCACACCTGTACACACTCATCATTATCTTAAACTATGAAGCAGGCGCTTCAGGCGGGGAGAGAGGTGCGGCGGGCCGACGCAGTGTTTCGTTTCCCTTCTCGGGGAACCTGGGTTACATACGTAACCCGAGACGTTCCCCTTCGAGGGAACTCGAACTGCGTCGGTTACGACACTATGGGAACGAGATACCCACTAAACCGTGCCGAAAACCCCGCCTGCCCCAGTGTGAAATAAATTGGCACGACTAAGAGGAGAGCGCACGAGTGCCAGGTGCCGAAGGAAGGTCAAGACTGTAAAACCGAATGAATGTGTGCGGAGTGGCCCAGCCAGCCGCTACACAAACATCCTGCAAAGAGGCCCCGGAAAGGAGGGCTCGAGAGGCCGCCATGCCTCTGGTAGAATGAGCCCTCACAGCCACAGGTGAAGGCAAACCACGCACCTGATAGGCCAGGGAAATAGTCTGAACAATCCAGTTGCTAATAGTATGTTTGGGTGCAGGGAGCCCAGCCCTGGGGTACCCAAAATACACTAGCAGCTGGTCAGCCTTCCTCCAACGGGAGGACCTCAGAGTGTAAATACTCAGCGCTCTGACAGGGCAGAGCAGATGAAGTCTCCCGTCCTCCGCCGTCACGTGAGGTGGAGGATGAAATGCCTGCAGCACTGTGGACCCTGCCGCACAAGAAGGCACTTTAGGGATGTATCCTGGACGAGGGTGCAGGACAGCCCTAATATTCCCCGGGGCAAACTCCAGGCTTTGCGGGGAAACCGAAAGCGCTTGGAGATCCCCCACTCTCCTCAGAGAGGTGATAGCAAGGAGAAAGGCCATCTTGAGGGTCAAGTGCTTAGCCTCAGCTGACTCCAGGGGTTCGAAGGGGGCCTCAGCCGACGCCCCAAGAACCACCGCCAGATCCCAAGTGGGAACCTTGGACCGCGTCGCAGGTCTCATCCTCTGGGCACCACGGAGGATCCGTGTGGACGGGGCTCTGGAGCTGAGGAGGGTCTCGACTGCTCCGGCTGTTAGACCCGCCTCTAGGTACTGTGCCACCTCAGGGGCCAGACCCACAGTCGCCATACGGCGGGGCAAGGGTGAAGAACCCGGCCCTGCGCCTGGGACAGCAGGTCTCTCCTCAGAGCGGCGGGAATGTACCATGGCGTCCAGACCCAACGGGGCTGGAGGAATGAGAGAAAACCATAGCGGGCAATGCGTAGTCTCTTGAGACGCAAACAGATCCATGTCTATGAGGCCGAACTCTTCGCACAAGAGCTCCACCACTTCGGGGTGAAGTCTCCATTCCCCGGGCCTCAGCCCCTGCCTCGACAGCAGGTCTGCTCCCTGATTCTGCGTCCCCGGGAGATACATCGCCCTGAGCGATAGTAACCTCTGCTGGGACCACAGGAGGATCTGACGCGCCAGTCTGTACAGAGGGCGCGAGCGGCAGACCGCCCTGGTGATTCAGATAGGCCACCACCGCTGTGTTGTCGGAACGAACCAGGACGTGGTGGCCTTGGAGATCGGGCAGGAAACTCCTTAGAGCCTGGAACACCGCCAACATCTCGAGACAGTTGATATGCCACTCGGACTGATGCACCTGCCAGGATCCCCTTGCAAAGCGGCCGCCCATGACCGCGCCCCAGCCCGTGAGGGAGGAGTCTGTCGAAATGACCAGCCGGCGACAAGACTCTCCCAGCACGGGCCCCTGGGACAGGAACCAAGTTTCCTTCCAAACTGATAGGGAACAAAGTCACTTGTGCGTAACCCAAATCGGACGGAAAGGATTTCCCCTCAGGGAAAAACCCTTGGTCCTTAGCCACCACTGCAGGGGTCTTATGTGCAGCAGTCCAGATGGTATTACGCTGAACGCAGCTGCCAGGAGACCCAACACTCGTTGAAAGTGTTTTATAGTGATGGCGTGGCCTAACTTCACCCCTTTCACGGCAGCCAATATGGTGTCGACACGTGCCGGAGACAATTGTGCCCGCATCGTTGTCGAATCCCATACTACCCCTAGGAACGTAGTCCTTTGGTTGGGTCGCCAGCACACTCTTCTTTGCGTTAAGCCTCAGCCCTAAATGCAGCAGATGAGCCAGAACGACGTCTCGATGCCGAACCGCCAACTCTCGAGACTGGGCTAGGATGAGCCAGTCGTCGATGTAGTTGAAAATCCGGATGCCCCGGAGCCTCAGCGGGGCCAGTGCTGCAGCCTTACACTTGGTGAATGTGCGAGGGGAAAGTGCCAGGCCGAATGGAAGAACCCGATACTGGTAAGCCACACCCCCGAAGGCGAACCTCAGGAACTTCCTGTGAGAAGGACGGATGGAGACGTGGAAACAGGCGTCCTTTAGATCTATCGTGACGAACCAATCCTCGGATTGGATGTGCGTCATGATGGCGGGGATGATGAGCATCTTGAAACCTGAATCTCCTCAGAGACCGGTTTAGATCCAAAATAGGGCGCAGCCCTCCGTCGTTCTTGGGGACTATGAAGTACCGGCTGTAGAACCGGCATCTCTGTCTGGGGGGAGACACGTTCCACGGCCCCTTTCCTCAGCAGAGTAAGAACTTCCTGTCCCAACACCGGACCTTGCTCTGGGCGGACCACAGTCCAAACCACCCCAATGAATTTTGGAGGGCGGGTTTTGAACTGTAGTCGAAACCCATCTATGGCAGTGCGCAGGACTGCCATAGATGGCATGACCCGCTGCCATGTACGCCTTCCCCACGAGCGTAGATGTGGTGCGACATGGCTTGGAGGGTAACGCCGGCTTCTCCAGGGAGGACGCAAGTCGAGGGGAGAGATAGCTCGCAAGTGCATCCTCCACCCGAGGCATCCTCCCATAACCACGGTCCCTAACCCCCATCGCATTACTGTAGTTCAGTGATCGGGGTGTGGAAAACCGTGTAGAGAAGGGTCTGCCCCATGATTTACTCAGTTCATCATGTAAATCAGGAAAGAATGGCAGAGACCGGCGTGGAGGTAGCGCGTGGTGCTTAAGAA
>NC_060153.1:10958317-10964106 GCF_021292245.1 Micropterus dolomieu | reverse complement strand
CGGCCCCTTTCCTCAGCAGAGTAAGAACTTCCTGTCCCAACACCGGACCTTGCTCTGGGCGGACCACAGTCCAAACCACCCCAATGAATTTTGGAGGGCGGGTTTTGAACTGTAGTCGAAACCCATCTATGGCAGTGCGCAGGACTGCCATAGATGGCATGACCCCCTGCCATGTACGCCTTCCCCACGAGCGTAGATGTGGTGCGACATGGCTTGGAGGGTAACGCCGGCTTCTCCAGGGAGGACGCAAGTCGAGGGGAGAGATAGCTCGCAAGTGCATCCTCCACCCGAGGCATCCTCCCATAACCACGGTCCCTAACCCCCATCGCATTACTGTAGTTCAGTGATCGGGGTGTGGAAAACCGTGTAGAGAAGGGTCTGCCCCATGATTTACTCAGTTCATCATGTAAATCAGGAAAGAATGGCAGAGACCGGCGTGGAGGTGGCGCGTGGTGCTTAAGAAACCTTTCATCAAGCTTACCACTAGCCTGTGGGGTCTGCTCCTCCTGTGGCCAGTTGATGTTGAGCTTAACCACGGCTCTAGTCACCACCTCCAGCAGCTCATCATAGTCGGGCGCCGCCTGATGACACCGTCCCGACACCCGGAAGTCATCGTCCACTACGCTGAGCACGTCCGCCTCCTCGGAGTCGGATTGCTGCAGCGTCTCCGGATCCAAACCGCAAGCGGGAGAAGCCGAGAAACGGGCTCCCGAACGAGGAAAGGAAGCGTCGGAGCCAGTGGATGAAGTTCGGGAAAAAGCCTCAGCCGTCCCGAAATCCTCCGACAGATCACGCTGTGAACCCCATGAGTGAAGCCACCGGGCTGCCTCAGCGGCCGCAGGGACCGCGCCACAGGGAGAACACATCCGGGCATCCTCGGAAAAGAGAGCCATGCTGTACCTCAGTACCCGCACGGAAAGGGCTTTGCAACGGGCAGCCCCCTCGAGAGCTGCCCGGGCGTGCTCCATCCCCAAACATGAGACACACATCTCCATCCGTGATGTACCGAGGGCAAGGAAAAACACACCTTCTGTACATCTGGTTGCCGGACATGCTGGTAGACTTCTTCTTCAGGTAAGACACACTGCTTGTAGGACTGGAGCTTTCTTCAAACAACATACAGAGCGCCTGCTGAATAGAAAAAAAGCTAATGATGAGTGTGTACAGGTGTGCTTTATACTCCTCCGGTTATTCCGTCACACCTTACCGTTCTAGCAACAAACCAATAGGATTGGAGTGATTTCATTCACGTTCAGACCTGCTACGCCTAGAGGCGTTCCCATAGTGTCGTAACCGACGCAGTTCGAGTTCCCTCGAAGGGGAACTAGATATTCATTACTGAGCCTTGTATAAAAATTTAACTATATACTGTAAAACTTGTGTATGACCTCTGTGTAAATGGGGTTGAGTCCCACAGTTAGGATAGGGAAGATACAACCTATTGAGAGACAGACTATCACATTAATGGTTTTGATCTCTTCTTGAGATTTGCTGTTAATAAGAAAAATATGGACTGATGCCAGCCTCATCCTTTAAGTGTTTATTTTTCAGACCCACTTCTGAGCTGCTCTCTTCCCCAGATGCAAACAGTGGGATCAAAATCCTCCTCTCCCATTCACCCTTTTATCTCTCGAGCATCGTTAGCTAGTTTGTCATGACAAGGGGGCTAAGACCAGATATTCTTTTATAGCACAGATTGTAGTGACCACGGATACAGAAATGGGTGTCTTACCCCCCCCCCCCCCAAAAGAAACTGCCATGGATTATAAGGATTATTTGACAAAGCACTCAGACCGCTATTTTAACTATAACTCAGCACTGCATCATCGATCCTGGACCTCTCAGAAAAAAAGGGTATGTGTGTGTGTGTGGGGAGGGGGTCAAGTATAACCTTTAGCTACATCAGCATGGACACCTAAAACAAATAGCTTGGAGCTCTGAAATGCTGCGTGCTCAGAAAAAAAAGAGATTGGCAGCAGTAAGGCTGAGAAGAATGACAGCTAGAAGAAGGGTTTCATTTTTCGCACAGTCAAGCATTCTGAGGAGAGTTTAACACTACTCTAACAAACCTTTTGTGAGGAAAGGAAAATGAAGCTAGATTTATTTGTACACAGGTTACACCTCTATGGTTTGGAGATACATGACTGACTTATACACTGTAATTCCATGACCTGCAGCACATCCAATTTATCACAGGAACCTAATAGACACACTTATGCCAACATATAGTGTTTTGATGATACCCTATGAATCAAAGGGTTTTATTATAACGTTCTACAGCAACATTTTCCTCCATTTACAGGTAACATAATTGTGTTTCCATGGTGCATAACAACAGGAGGTTAAATGGATGGGGAGAGATCACATGGAAACTGCTTCAGTAAAAAACGGTTGTACTTAAGACTAAAATACGTTGACATGTATTGAGCTGTGAGTGTCTTCAGATAAATATTAAATGAAACAAACAAAAAAAAACAATACACAACAAATGTGTACTGCAGGCACAGAGTTTATTAACTGGGACAATGAAACAGTTTATTTGTGTTTCATTTGACTGAGCTGTGAATGTCTCACAATAATCAGTATCTGATGTAAGACATAGTGGAATAATTACTGTTGGACCATATTTCCACTACTTTTTCACTCTAAGACAGTTCCTGTTACAGTTCATCCAATCAGAGCCGCACGTTCTCACTCAGTCAAGCTCAATATCTTCAGCGCATGGCTTCAAAAGTTTTGCAAACAATGGATGAGAAACAACCACCAGTAATGAAAGAACTGCCAATCCCTCATTTGGCAACAACGTCCCAGATCCACATATAGTTTTGGCTCATTGCGTTCGATGCTATGGAAAACAGAATCATATCAACGAGTGGCAAAGAGACTGGATGAGAAACAGTGGGGAATAATTTTCGATCGATTACTCTGGATTTCATATGCTGCCTATTTGTTAAGAAATATTGTTACAATGTAAATAAATCACATGCTTACATTTTGGTATGATTTGTTTTTTTAAGGTTGAGGTATACAGGTACATAAGCATTCATTTAATAAGAGATAGGAGAGAGAGATGAGCTTTTTAATACGCATTAATTATCAAAATATAGTGTATATGTGAAGAATATTTAAAAAACTGTGTTACGCTTAACCAAACTAGTAGGTTTCATTGTTTGGATGGTATTACTGCAAACAATGACAAATATTTTAGCCAAAATCTGTGTTCACACCACCCTTTAAGGTGTAGCTACTGCTACAACCTAAGCAATGTCAGCATAGCAATGGTTAATAGCCATCATCCCTTCCTTCCTGGACCAGGCCAAATATGAAAAGTAGAAACAAGCCATAACATTGCTGTATCCTCCTCAGCTAGTCATTTGGCGCTTTTGTCTAAAATGATGTGTAATCCAAGTTGATAAAAAATCAAGTCAACAAAACTCCATGGACGGTACGCTACACTGTATAAGTTTGCAACCATTTTTCCTGTGTAAAGACATTTCTGAGATATAAAGACATTTCTGTCTCTACAAAGTCCATTATCCATTATCTGAGAGGACATTATTATGTTTTTTGAAAAAAATTTGCATCATACCTGAATTTATATCTTTTCTATGTTCTATAGACAAATTAACAATCTTCACTTAATTTAACATTGCATTGAAAGCAAATGAAAACACATAGTTTTTTTTATTTTTTTGTAAAAAAATTCAGGTGTCAAGGGGTTAAAATACAATACAGATTTACACAAAATGTACAAACATATACATAGACAAGAATGCAATTAAATACTGTATGTAAACAAACGAAAATTAAAAAGACTAAATGTAGAGATCTAACTACCATTAATTAAAAATAAGTGCATATGTCCATTGGAATGTCTGATATTCTTTTTTTAAAAAGCAGCTAAAGAAATTGGCATGCCAAGACTGGAGTTCATTCCAGGACGATGGGCCATAGTAAGAGAGACTCCTCTTTCCTGCTTCTGTCCTCATTCTTGGTACCTTACAAAGTAGTCCCTCGCTAGATCTTAAATGACATGTACTTTGCATGCGAGAAAACTTCTCATCCTGCACCATGTTATTGTTTTTTTGTTACTTTGCTGCCTACAAAAACTAAAATAAGGGCCCAGGAGTGCATGTGAGTGAATCTTTTGAAACACATATTGTTTGTTTAAGCCATGTAAATATCTGGACTGGGTCAGTCAGATGTTGCGCAATGGTTAAAACCTCTTTCACACAAATGTGACATTCAGACATATCTTCCATGCTGCAAATCATGGCAACAAATGAATAAAGACCTGGAGTTTAAAGTTAGGAAGGCGGAAAAAGAGGTGTCACCACACCAATAAACGGTGTAAAAGAGTGAGTACCAGCACGAGCGGAAGAACGGTAAAGAGGGAAGCGTTTGGAAACCATTTTAAGAAGAGGAAGGGAGAGATTTTTCTTTAATCCCTGTGAGGCAAAGCGACTTAATGGAAACTTCCTCTTATCTGGCATGATGCAGAGACCTTACCATTACCTCTGCTTCACTTTGATGTGTTTTGAGAGAGAGACCACTAAAGACTGCTTCACTACATGCACGCACATATACAGCCTAGCAACCCTTAAGTAGCCTTCACTGTGCAATAGATCTTTGCTGCAAAGATACCGTGTTTAAAAGCGCTGGGTTTATTCTTCTCTATGTACGTAATTCAAAAAAGCATTTAAATTTCTGATCAGATTCCCCATGTGCAGCCCAGCCCATAGATATTGCTATTGTGCTCTAATATGCCTGTCTTTTAGTTATGTGAGAACGTGTAAGTAAAAGCTTATGCAGAAATCCAAACCAAAAAGAGAAAGAGGTGCACTCTAATCACGCAAATTACATTTTTACTCAGGGCTGGTTCACACCTAAACGTGTGGTTCCTGAATGGATAGAATGCAGTAAGTGGGCCACACTTGCAAACATGCAAAAAATAGTTGGTCCATGCAAATATCATAAAAGCAGCTTATGTTTACAGAATCCCTATGTATCTCCTTGAATGAATGAATTAATGCAGATATGGCCTCACATGCTACATACTTAAAAAGTTCATTATATGAAAAGGTGCTGACCTTTCATCAAGAATAAAGAAGAATTAAAGCTGCAAGCAGCGTTGGGCGGGCCCTCGCACTTGTAGCGCGTCCGTGTGTGATCCAGCCGAGTTGCACATTCTGGAGCTCTGCCGGTGGGGCTGTGAATTTGCTATGCGGTTCCGACGCCGCATGAAGGTGCTATATGTCACTTCCTGTGTTCCCTATGTGGAGCTACATAGCACTTGCCGCTATGAATATAAATCGGTATTGGCTTGTAGATGTCTTCGGGGTGGGACAGTTATCAAGCACGTAAAGTTTGTTTCAGATGTGAGCATGTACACTGAACAATAATGTACCCAAACAATAAAATAAATTCCTTTTATATTTCCCTGCCTTTTTGTTTATGTGTACATACAGAGGAAGAATGAGAGAACAGCACACATTTCATCGTTACTGTGTGTTAGAGCATGGGAGAACAGTGGATACTTTTAATACAGCCCACACCCCTAATACTGTGTAACTATAACAAGTAGAGAACAGAAGAAAAAGATATTCTTTCTTTACAACTGTCTGCATAGCTTATTCATATTGTGTAATGAATGAAAATAAATAGGCCTACTAGGCTCCTCTCTACTTTGACATTTAAGATTAGCTTGTTTGATCCACCTTCATACACATGTGACATTACTGTACAACTTGAGAAAGGTGAGTTGTTTTCTGCTCCAGCCTGCCTAAAAG
>NC_060153.1:10953687-10958217 GCF_021292245.1 Micropterus dolomieu | reverse complement strand
TCCCACCACCTCAGTTTCACCTGAAAACATTGGCATGAGTACACTGTCGTTTAAGGAAACATCTGAACTGTCGCACTCATCCTGGAGCAACCGTGTGCGTGCACGAGTGAGCACACAAGCAGGAAACACTGAAGAAGACAGATTGTCTGTGGGGAACTTGCCGCACCGAGGAGAATCCAGCACCTCCAACGTGGGCGTCACCTTCCCTCCCGCAATATCATTCCCCAGTAGAAGTACAATACTCTGAATGGGTAGAGCGTCACAAACAGCAACAGGAAAGAACCCTGTAACTAAGTCAGATTGAATGTGGATACGGTGCACCGGACGTGGAGCGTAACCCATCTCAATGCCGCGGAGCACTGAACCGAACCCACAAGCTGAACGTTCCGAAAAGGGCAATGCCGATGTCAAAATTACTGACTGGGAACACGCAGTATCCCTCAGTACCCGGACGGAGCGCTGATCCACAGGCAGGCCAGTGAGTGAAATGCGTGCATCAAAAACAAACGGCTTAAAGCAGGCATCCAACTCATCGCATCTGTTACCCTCAATTCTTGTACCGCGCTGAGTTTTAATTAGACCGACGCCTTTAGGCTGGTAAGAGCGTGAAGACTGTTCTTTGCGTTTCAAGGCCGGGCAGGTAGCAATAACATGACTGGTCAGATGACAGTAATAACATTTCCTTTCCTCCTTCTCCCCACTCTGTGTTTTGTGGACAGAGGGAGGTGAAACTGTTGCTCTACGTGGTCTGTCAGGGGAGTGAGCGTAAACAGTTTTGTGGATTAGTACATATTCATCGGCCGTTGTTGCTGCAGCAACTAGAGTTGTTACCTTCTGCTCATTTAGGTACACAACAATACGTTCTGGCAGGCCCTTTTTAAAATCCTCCACCAGTAACAACTCTCTCAGAGCACTGAACACCCCCTTCTCTCTCGCAAACTCAGTGTAAGTCTGGTTCTGTGACTTCCTATGACTCCTAAATTTCTGCCGGTAGGCCTCAGGAACTCGTTCGTAAATACGAAGAATGGCAGACTTAACCGACTCATAGTCTAAACTCTCTTCCAAAGAGAGCGCTGCAATGGCTTCCTGGGCCTTGCCATGGAGCTTACACTGGAGCAGTAGTGGCCACACCTCTGTTGGCCACTGTAAGGCAACTGCAATGCGCTCAAATACACTAAAGTAAGAGTCAACCTCAGATTCCCGGAACAATGGCACTAGAGCCATATGCTTGCTAACATCAAAGGCCAGAGAAATTGGACTAGCAGAATTTAGGGTGGAGGAGGCGGATGATATACCTGGTACAGCAGCAGGCGGTCTTTGCCTCGCCTGGGAGCTTTCAAGCTCGAGCTTCCGTAGCCTTACAGCCTTATCAGCCTCTACCTCCAGCTTTCTGATTTCAAGCTGAAGTTGCATGTGCTGCTGACGTTCCCTTTCTTGGGCCTCAAGCTGGAGACGGGCCAGGCGAACCTTTATACGGGCCCCATCTCTGGAACGAGCACTGCTCTCAGGGGAAGGGTCATAACGTGGCAGCGTGACTGGTGTCTTTAACCCTCCACCGACCTCGTCGTCCCACCTAGAGACTGGTTGTGGCTTAAGGCTACGGAAGCTGGAGCTTGAAAGCCTACTTAAAAGCACAGGCAAATACAGGTGGGGGCGGTGGCAGCCGTAACAGTATCATATCAAGACGCACAAAAAAGCCTCAAGAACCCACACCCTAAAGTCAACAGGAAGTCGGCCATTTTGAATTTTACGGCCATTTTTGGATGATTTACACACTCCGTACTTTAACGAACTCCTCTTAGGGATTTAGTCGGATCGACTTCAAATTTGTGCTGTGCCTTCTAAAGGCATTGACGATGAAAAGTTGTGCTATTTGCGAGTTTTCGTCAATGGGCGTGTCTGTGGCGTCGATGATTCGCCATGAAACAGGAAGTTGTTGTAACTTCAGTGTACATGCTCACATCTGTACCAAAGTGTACATGTAGGATGAGAGTCCCGCCCTGAACACATGTACATGCCGACATTCACCCACAGTCATAGCGCCACCTGCTGGCAACAGGAAGTGACCTTTAATGAAGCAGCCCCCACCGCAAGTTTCACCTACGTGCATAAATTTTCAGTGGTACGTGTATCTTTTCCAGACGCACAAAAAAGTCTCTTGGAGCCATAGCCTAAACCCAACAGGAAGTCGGCCATTTTGAATTTTACGTCAAATTTTGGATGATTTACACACTTCGTACTTTAACGAACTCCTCCTAGGGATTTAGTCCGACCAACCTCAAATTTCTGCTGTGCCTTCTAAAGGCATTGAAGATGAAAAGTTGTGCTATTTGCGAGTTTTCGTCAATGGCCGTATCCGTGGCGTGGCGTCAAAGATCAACTCTTCGCAATGACACAGGAAGTTGTTGTAACTTCAGTGTACATGCTCACATCTGAACCAAACTTTACGTGCTTGATAACTGTCCCACCCCGAAGACATCTACACGCCAATACCGATTTATATTCATAGCGGCAAGTGCTATGTAGCTCCACATAGGGGACACAGGAAGTGACATATAGCACCTTCATGCGGCGTCAGAACCGTGTAGCAAGCTCCAGAATGTGCAACTCGGCCGGCTCACACCCCGACGCGCTACAAGTGCGAGGGCCCGCCCAACGCTGCTTGCAGCTTTAATTTCCTTCTAATGTGTTAATTGTATGTACCAAACGCCATGGCAAATTGCCAAACATTGAGAACCTACTTGGTAATAAAATGTATTCTGAGAACTATGAAATATTATAAAGAACACCAATAATACATTAAATAGTGCAGTAATAATATTTCTTTATTTTATTTTATTTAAGTTCTATTTTAAATGAAACATTCAATGATAGCTTCCTGTGATTGGTTTAAATGGTGTTCACACCAGAAATGAACAGCTCCAGAGTTAACTTGTTTTTGAAAAGTGCTCTACAAATAAGGATTATTATTATATTATTATTAACTTGACAGTGGTCCGAGACCACACTGCTCTGAAGGCAGACCAGAGTGTGGTTGTTTGCACCGGAGTTTGCAACAAGTCCTCCAACCTAAACAACAACATAGGTCGTTTTATCCAGGGTGCGATTTGCAAATGCGTGGGATTTCCCCCTTTAAGGTTTATATACAGGTGCTCGAAAAACTAGCATATTTTGCAAAAGTTCATTTATTTCAGTAATTCAACTTAAAAGGTCAAACTAATATCTTATATATAGACTCATTACATGCAAAGTGAGATATTTCAAGCCTTTATTTGATATAATTTCGATGATTATTGCGTACAGCTTATTAAAACCCCAAATTTAAAATCTCAGAAAATTAGAATATTACATGAAATCAATAAAAAAAGGGATTTTAAATACAGACATGTCAGCCCTCTGAAAAGTATAATAATGCTGTAAGTTGAAATATGTAATGTATAATATATGTGCATTTGATGCATAAAAGTTTAAAATAGCACTGTAGCAGCTGGACAGAAGGTCAGTGACCTAAGGGGAGAGTAGTGACTGGTGGTTATGTAGGGAGTGAACCCTTCTATAGAATTTGACCTCTAACCCTTGTTTTGTTACCTCAGAATAGTACTGAACCCTTCTATGGTATCTAACATACACCTAAACACACCCTATATAAGCGATGTTTGATGTACAGAAAGACAGAGTGGTCATCAGGCTGGGTCACTCTCCAAGCTGCTGCAGAGCTTGTAATTGATGCTGAACTCCTTGATGTAATAAACTTTTATGATCAAGAACAGTGTCAAGCGGATTTCTTCTCAACACATCATCGCAGCATTATTGTTCGGACACCACAATGCATATGTACTCAGTACTTGGTTTGGGCCCCTTTTGCATGAATTACTGCCTCAATGCGACGTGGCATGGATGCTATCAGCCTGTGGAACTGCTGAGGTGTTATGGAAGACCAGGATGCTTCAATAGCGGCCTTCAGCTCTTCTGCATTGTTCGGTCTCATGTCTTTCATCTTTCTCTTGGCAATGCCCCATCAATTCTCTATGGGGTTCAGGTCAGGCTAGTTTGCTGGCCAATCAAGCACAGTAATCCCATGGTCATTGAACCAGGTTTTGGTACTTTTGGCAGTGTGAGCAGGTGCCAAGTCCTGCTGGAAAATGAAGTCAGCATCTCCATAAAGCTCGTCTGCTGAAGGAAGCATAAAGTGCTCTAAAATGTCCTGGTAGACGGCTGCGCTGACTCTGGACTTAATAAAGCACAGTGGACCAACACCAGTAGATGACATGGCTCCCCAAACCAACACAGACTGTGGAAACTTCACACTGGACTTCAAGCATCTTGGATTGTGTGCCTCTCCATTCTTCCTCCAGACTCTGGGACCTTGGTTTCCAAATGAGATGCAAAATTTGCTCTCATCAGAAAAGAGGACTTTGGACCACTGAGAAACAGACCAGTTCTTTTTTTTCTTTAGCCCAGGTAAGACGCTTCTGACGTTGTTTGTTGTTCAGGAGCGGCTTGACAAGAGGAATACGACATTTGAAGCCC
>NC_060153.1:10918010-10953587 GCF_021292245.1 Micropterus dolomieu | reverse complement strand
TCATCCCTGCTGCTTGTGCACCTTTTTCTTCCACACTTTTCCCTTCCACTTAACTTTCTATTAATGTGCCTTGATACAGCACTTTGAGAACATCCAGCTTCTTTTGCAATTACCTTTTGAGGCTTTCCCTCCTTGTGGAGGGTGTCAATGATGGTTTTCGGCACAATTGTCAGGTCAGCAGTCTTCCCCATGATTGTGAATTCCACTGAACCAGACTGAGAGACCAATTAAAGGGTCAGGAACCCTTTGCAGGTGTTTTGGATTAATTAGCTGATTAGAGTGTAACACTTTGAGCCTACAATACTGAACCTTTTCACAATATTCTAATTTTCTGAGATTTTGAATTTGGGGTTTTCATAAGCTGTAAGCCATAATCATTGAAATTATCTCAAATAAAGGCTTGAAATATCTCACTTTGCATGTAATGAGTCTATATAATATATTAGTTTCACCTTTTAAGTTGAATTACTGAAATAAATTAACTTTTGCACGATATGCTAATTTTTCGAGTTTCACCTGTATCCCTGACACTGCTGACTTATTTTTATCCCCGGCGTGTGTCGAAGGGAAGGCAGCCAATATTACTGAAGCCACAATAAACATCACAATCTGATGATCTGTTTCTATGATGACATGCAGCCCAGTGTCCCAGTTACACCAGTGAACATGCCCGAAGTGACACTCTTGATAGTGACGGCTTTTTAATCAGTCGCTCTCCCCTTACCCACTCACTGCTTAAAAACAACATGCATCTGTCTTTTCACTGCAACTCTGCATCGCAATGTAACATTAGTTATTTATTACTTTTATAATAAACAATGGGACAAAACTTTATCTCATACTGTGATAAATATGTCTCAGCGTATACTAAAATAGTGTTCCTACCGGTGGCGTTCCAAATACGACTTGTGATCGATCTGCTAGCAGCAACACGGTCGACACGCAGACAAACACTGACTTAGGTTTAGGCACACACCCCTGTGATGGTTAGAGTAGGGGTAAGGGACTACGGGGGGCTGCCAACGCCTTAAGACTACTAAAGTTAGCCAGCTAGCTAATGCTACAAAGCTAACATAGCTAACCCTATTTAACTTTATTTTAATCAATCAAATCAAATCAATCTTTTTTCACAGGGAACCGAATGCTGGTTTCCCAGGTGAAAGGCGGCTAAGTTGCTAACCTTCCATCCAACCCACCACCACCGGAGTACAACTTTATGGCTGTTTCCAATACGTGACCATCTTTGTCATGTGTTTGCATTGTACAGCCACTGGAGGTCGCTGCCACAAGAAACGTAACCATGAGTCGTAATTTTGTGTGGCTAAAATTACCTGCATGGTAGTTTTTCTGTGGAGGAAAGGCTTGGAGTTTGAGTCTGGCATTCACACCAACCCTAATAAAGCACCATGGAGGTAAACGCTCCAGGGTTTAGTTTACCGGAGTAAACAACGTTGATGTGAACCCACCCTTAGTGAACACAAGACAGACAGGTTGGCTTTTGTTTTGCCTTAAGTGCCACATATTTTGATTTTCTGCATTTTTTTTTCACACTGTTAAAATATATCGCTGCCATCATTTAGCAAACAAATAAAATTATTTGCCGAACTAACCACAAACAAATCAAACGTGAAACCATCCTTCATACAGCGATTAAGAGACAGGTTTGTGAGCTTTAGACATGATTACAGTACTGATAATGCTATGTGTGGAGCGGTTTGATGAACTATTAATACTATTGTAACAACACAATTCCTTTGTACACTGTGCCAGAACAGAAATGGAAAATTCCCTGCAGAGAGAACAACAGTATTCTTTAATCTCCATAGTGACAGTACTTCTGGTTTTAATCAAAACATTGTGACTATCATGTATTGTTAGCTGCCCACATCACAACACTGCAAGTAAACAAAAGCAAAGATAGACTGTACTCTCTCACAAGCACTTGTCAGATATCCTCAGTCACATGGGGAGCCTTGATTGCATATGACAAAGCTGATACACATTGCATCTATGCCTTCTACAAACCCCTGATTTAGTGAATCGCTCTCAATTGTCTCAATCAGTCAAATCAAAGGGCTATGGGTTGACTAAAGCAAGGCTCTGATTAAGGGCATTGTTTTCACTCACAAATATTGAAATATGTCTGCATTACACAAAGAGAAACATAACAGATTATCTGCTCTTTAATTATGAACCTCACTCAAACTACAAGATTAGAAAACAACGGTACATCTCAGACTCCAGGATATTACTAAATTTATCTTTCCAGTGGAGGCACACATCACCTAGCTCTCTCTCTCTCTCTCACACGCGCCACACATCTCTCTCAAATTCAGATGTGAGAGAAATCTGATTGATTCAGGATGCTACGGAACACCTTGTCTTGTGTGCTTATCAAATAGATCCTCTGTAACTGCTGCCATGTGGTCTCCACTTAAGTGTTGTCATGCCTTTATTCTGGAGGAAAGGAAAGTTACTTTTTTCCCCATAATGAAACACAAATTGATTGTTTCAGGTGTTATATAATTGTTTGGCTTCCCATACAGTACGGAAAGTAAGTGATTCTGCAGAAGGATTGCTGATATTTGAACTCAACTGCCAAAAAATACACCCCTCCCTTCAGTGGTCCCTCAGAAGCTCCAAATATCTCCTTGCCTTCGCCTTGCCCAGTCATAAAACTTTCATCTCTGTTTATACTCTTCAGACCTTTTCCTCTTTGGGTGTTTCTCAGCCATCTCTCCTTCTTCACAGTGCCTGGAGTTCAGCACATTCCAATGTACTGGTATTGAACTCTCTCTGCCACTGCCCCCCTCCCCTCCCCTCGTGTGCACGAGCACTAACGCCACCTGTTGCTGATTTCCACACAACTTTATTCCAGCCAAAGTCCACGCCACTTTCTTTCCATATACAGAGCCAGGGTTGTGAAGGAAAACCAGTTTTTTTCATAGCACACACAAAAGTGAATTGGTCGCTTACTATCTCTTTAAGTCTTTGGAAAAAGCGTCTCAAAATCATTTATGTTATCATTGGAATTTTATTTATTATTATTATTATTATTATCATTATTATTATTATATCATTATATATTATATATTGTTACTATAGCTATCTCTTTTTCTGTCAATGTGCTTCCATTGCCCGTACATAGAGCAAATACAAATTGTACCGTTTGGTATTGGAGGGCAGTAATTTTGGACTTTGCTCAAATTTTTTATTCATTCTTAAGGAAGAAAATTTCAAACATCATGGATCTTGAATTTTCTACCTTGTAACTACAGACCCAACTCAGCACCTGGTAACTTAATAAAATGCAGAGAGACAGAATGAGCTGTTTAGTGCACGACATTGGATATTTATTTGGCTTATTGTAGCATTGCCGTGGCATGATGCATTGCAGTAGAGCTGTTTTGTGTCATCATGTAACCTTCTCTACCAGGTCAGTGAAAGGACCTCCACTCTGTAATGTTAAGATGAGAATTTGCTGGAAAGCTGCTTAGACTGAAAGGACCATCGCTGTATCATTCTCTTTTTTCACACTACTTGAGTCCATCGATCGAGTTTGTTAATTGTGCTAAGAACAAGTTGTTAAGTGCACTGAAAAGACAAAATCAGAGACCAATATTTGGTCTCAGCAGTCAGAAATTCAGGGTTGAAGAGACACCAGTTTTCTCAACCACCAACAGTATTAATAACACAAAATTGAAATTAAAGCTATTTGCACTACACATGAAAACAAGACGGAAGTTAGCTTTGCATTGAATATTGTTAGGCTAGCTGTTTTTTCATTGGATAGTCATTAGCCTGTCTACTCATAGCAAACTAAGAAAACAACTTGCTCAACAGGTTTATTATTATACAGAGACAAAAAAAATCACCATGTCGCCAATTGTCCCCAAACATTTGTCGTAAAAACTTTATAGTTTACCCTCTGAGACCATTAAAAATCAGCCAGGAAAGGCTTAAACCTTTCATTCTGCTTTTTCCATCTGGAAAACCTAGGGAACAAAAATAATTAAACAAATACTGTGTAGAGCAAAAGCAAGAGTTAAGATAACACTAGTTACTGAGATGTATATGTAATGGGATTAGATTGGTCCACAAAACCAAATATTAATGCTGCAATATGTAATCCCCCATTCAAAACCATTACAATTTATTGTAACATTTGACATGTCATTGCAGAATCCATATCTGCTTTGCAAACACGTATGGTAGAAGTACAAAGCTGAAATTATGAGAGGAGAATGGGGACTCTGGGTGAAAGCGTTCATAATTGGCTTGAAATGAGTGGAACAGATCTGTCAAAGGACAATACGTTTTCAGTAAGTCGAAACACAAGCTGAATGTTTTCCAACGTAGTGCTCTGCCACTGTGGCAGAGCACTACGTTGGAAAACAAACATGTTGTCTTTTTCTTTTTTAATTTTTCCTACAATACACGTTTTACTTTAAGACTAGGCTTTCTATATGTAACCTCTGAGTGAACTTTTGTTTGTGATAAAACTGACCCATCCTCCTTTGATAATCTTACCGTATGTATAAAGTAGCAATCCAGTTATTCGCAAAATTACATTCAAACATTATGGTAAATACAATACATGTACCACCATACACAAGTCCATATATAAAGCCTACACTAAAATGTGTGGCTTGAAAATGGTGCTACTTCTTTCCGGTGAGTGACAAAAGTCACAGTAAAAAGGGACTTTAAACACCACAGCCAAGTTAATGGATCATGGCAAGCAAATTGATAATAAATTCAACTTCAGTGGTCATTTATCACTCAGTTTCAGTACCCTGGTGCATCATCTTCTCTGTATAAGTACTGACGGAATCGGTCTAAGGAAAAAATTATTACACGATTACAACTTGAAAGTTTAAAGCCTTTTTAAATTCTTGAAACTCATGGATATTCATCATTCGGAGGTCACACTGGATGCCCTTCAGACGGCTGTAATAAATTATTTATTCTTTTCTGACTCATTGCAGACGAAGCAATAGAAATCAATTAAGACAGACAGAGTGACCAGGCCAGCATTGATGTACAGAAACAAGACAAGTGCACTGGACAACATGCAATTTAATTCCCAGAGTGAAAAAACATATAATAATAATAATAATAAATAATAAACTTGAGAGGGAGCGAAACCAGGATGTCAGGCATGGCACAAGAAAAGTCACCAATTAAAAGGGGAGTCGATATCATTATTAGTGTAAGCACTAGTAACCAGCAGTATGCTAAACAAGCAATCTATTAGAATCAGGAGTACTTTGGTTGACAACGATCAACCAAAACATTCTCGCCTAAGGTCCATTTAGCAGTATTTCTGAAGCTCTCGCAGCAGGAGTTGGCCTAGAGTGAATTGCTTGAATTAGTGAGTAGTTTGATTGTACTGTTAGTGTTGATTCAAGAGTACATTTTATAGTTGTGTCTTTACAGTATTTAGCTGTATTAGATTTTATTTGTTAGGTTGTTAGACACACACACACACACACACACACACACACACACACTCAGCCTCTAGTTCAACACATGTGCCACGCAGAAACTGTTTCAAAAGGCAATAAATGTGCTTCTATTGACTGTCAAAGCTCCAGCGGGCTCTCTGGGTTTCCAGTGTGAGAGTCTGACAGCAGCTGCTCATGGCTGGTTAGCTCTGACTACCAGCTCGATAGAGCTCGCTGTTCCTGCTATGCTGAGCAGTGGTCAGTCTGTCACACTGTCGGTCGCTCTGGTTAGTTTCTGCTCACCTCCTGCATCACACACTATGTACCCACAAGGCCACTCTCCCTACAGTGGTTGTCCTGTGCAGTCCTCTGCTACATCTTTTAAATATGATGGATGGATGGAGGGAGCTAGCAGAATTTGGGGGTTTAGTTATACTTTAACTACTGGTTCCAAGAATGAACATTGGAACTCAACTTTTAGGTCGATATGGATACAAAGACCTTAAAGGGCTTTAAAAACATTTTAAATGAAATTGATCAACATTTCCATTGCAACTGTCCTAACTTCCTCTGCTGATGAAGGTCAATGTAATAAAGTTTAAAGCTCCAGAACAGTTTCCAGTGTCAAGAATAAACATTGATAATCAAGAGAACTTTTATTACAAAAATATTTTCAACTTTATTGGTCTGACATGTGATGCCTGGGTGTTTTGTAAAAAGGATGGCTGTAGCTCAGGTGGTTCAATGTCCATTTCCTCACGTCTACATGTCCAAGAATCACTCAGCAAGGCAATGAATGTCAAATTGCTCCCGATGTACGTGTATGCAAATATCAAAATGATTGTAATTTAGAATTTAAAATTGTATATTTTTGCCATGTGGAAAACTGGGGGGAAAATAGGCATGATACTTGTGTAAAAACTAAATAAAACTAAATAAATAAAAAAAGTTTAAAAAGTTCATTAAATAATTACAGTTGCATACAAAGGATAGCGTTGCATAGCAACACTTCTTAGAAGTTACTATAACCTTTGCCTTTAATGGGAAAGATAAATGCTACAAAGATACATTAAATAACTGAATGAGTGGGGTATTGTCACTATTATCACCATAATAGTAAAGATGTGATGAAACATTCAAGCCAAAACCGACCCTTTTCAATCACTGAGACCTCTTTATGCAAAAGTATCAACCTCCGTCTTGTACCACTTACCACATCCCTGAATGATATGATACAAATGTCATTATCTCTGAAATGAAATCACACTACACAATGGCCCCTGAGGCAAGATATATATATATATGAGATGGACATACAGAACAACTGCTGGTGTGTGCCATTTATCAGAGTGAACATTTAGGAAGCAGATTCTGGCATTTTACTGAAACATGAAACTGGGAATTAAGTTCTAAGATATCTAGAATGGCCAACTTACATCTGTCAGTCACAAGTCAGTCATTTACTGTCATTACGATTTGAACAAGAGCTCAAGTTGAAGTTGGTGCTGTTTCTCTAAATCTTTGCCACAAGGATTCAACAAATTCTTTAAAAGAAACACTGTTGACTTTGCATAAGCAACACTTAAGAAAGGTCTACAGATCTTCCAGCCAGAGTTTAAAGAATACAAGATCTTGAAGAATGAATTGTATTAATTCAACATCATGTCTAGTGCTCCATGTTTTTGACACGTTAACTACTTTTTATAAATGCTTTTGCGCCCTAGAACAGTATAACAGTGCCTGTTGTAGGCACAGCAATGTTGGTGTGTTTGTCAAGCAGTCTGACTCTACTGAATTTTTCAAACAATTTCAACAGTTTCCCTTCTGAACCTTTAATAGTTGTCAACCTGAAAGATCTTGTTAATACCTGTCAAAGAAAATGCAAATTATTGTTTCCATTAACAGCACAATCAGTGAGCATTGTAGTTTGCTTATTCCATAGGCTCTCTTCAAAAAAAGTCAGTGGGAAGATTTTCAACCCACCGTGACATGAAAACTTCACTCCTAAAGGTCTTTAAAGCAGCCATAATCGACATTTCCATAATGTATCAAATGATAATGAGAAAGCGGTGTGACAATCTGAGAGTGGTTGTTTGTAGTGATGAACCTATAGAGAATTATCACCTGAATCTCCAGCTAACCGCTTTACAGAACTTTATAGCAAGTTTGAGCCAATTCTTTCTTCTGCCACCAACTTTATTGTTTTGGGTCACTCTCATCTCACTTCCATACCGCTGTTTTTGGCATTTGAGGCATAAGTGGGTCGGGCCTCTTCCTACATTTACCTCTCTCTGTATGCTCTAGTGTCCATAGCTGGAAGTCTGTCAAAAGGGCCAAACTGGAAATAAGAGGGCAGTTGGGCTTTTGTCATCATTTCTCCTAAGCTCTGGAGTAGCCTTGCATTAGAGATCCATCAAACAATTTCACTGTCCTCTTATCTATCATTGTTAAAGCTTCTTCTGAATGGCTTTTAATTAGTTCATGTTTTGTGTATTTTTCCAGTTAATACATTATTTCTCGTTTGAAACGAACTAATGACGTTGTGTGGTTGTGCACTATCTATGCTTATGTGCTTATGTGGATGCTTTAAGTAAGTATTACTGTAGCCATTTACTGGGAATACATAGAACAGCTCCTTCATATAAAGCCAAACTGCTTCAAAGTGGTAATTTAATGGGAGGAAGCTTAGGTGTCTGCCAAAACTCAGCAGTTTCACAAGGGTCATATTTTATGAAAATGTGCTGGTTGTGACTTTGGCAGCATGAGAAGCGAATAATCACCGGCTAATATTTGCAAGAGGTAGCGTTCGACAAAGTTTTTATAACAGCCTGTTTCAAAATAGAATCAATGAATAATACAAAAGACTACAAGACAGCTGTTACTAACTGTATCATCATTTGGAATCAGGTGTCATCAGTCCTGAGCAGTCATCTATTTAAAGCCCCCCTCCAGCCAGTTTTAACTGCCGTTTTTGGTGAACGTTCTTTCTCAAACAGAGATTGGGGGTGTGGTTAATAGTCGGACGTAATACATTACCATGACAACCAAAAAGTGACCGGCTGGAGTGCTCCCACTACGTTTTATGGGGCGCTTACTTTACCACGGGGGTGTGGGGGGTGCCTCCGCCGATGCATTGGTAAGACGGCCGTCAGTAAAATGCATGTTGCAGACTGTCTATAAGACGGTGGCAGGTGAAAGTGCGACACATTTTCTGTCATCTGTCATCCAACACCGCACGCACAAATACCATAATGAAAATGAACAGCACACAAAACCAAGAGGAGGAAACTAAAAAATAAAATGAAGACCCTCTGTTAGCTAACTTTCTGCAATAACTATGCTAACTAACTACACCTGGCTAACTACAACTTAGTTAACTTAGCTAACTAAAGTAGAAAGACAAACCAACAATCGGACACAGAGAGACATACCTGCTGTAAGTTCTAAGTAAATTACATGATAAATTGGTTAGATTGCTCACAATGATGTTTATCTGTTTGATGCTCTGACTTAACGAGGCGTGACAGTTTTTTAAGGAGGCATGACAGTGCACCTGCGCAAGCTTGGAGAATGACATATGACTTATGGAATTACTATAGTCATACGTCACAACCCCGTTTTAACAACTAAGCAATTTTTGCAACTTTGAGCACAAAATTAAGCTTTGTCAGTATAAGCTGTGTGTTAGTGTGTAAATGTACCATGTAAAGCGACCTTGAGTTCTGGAAAGGCGCTATATAAATAAAACTTCTTCTTCCAAAAAAACATATTTGGCACACCGGAGGGGGGGCTTTAAAGTCATTTTCAAGTATTAAATAAGCAACTACACCATGACCACAAATTTAAGTAAAATATTTATACTGAATATTACTTATGTCATGTATTTGTTAGAATTATTTCCTCTGAATATTTAAACAAGATAAAGATGACTGAGGTGGAGCCGAGTGCATGATAGACTAAGGCATGCCCTACTGTTAAATGGGGAACAAAGAGTAGCAAGATAACAAATCACTACCACTTAAATGCATCAAAAGGATACACACATGTGAGTAGTGCTGTAAAGAGTATCAGTTAATTGAAAGCAGGTTGACCCAGTATTTAGAGTGACAGTCCTATAATGGAAAGGTAAAAGGTCAAAACCACAGTCACTTGGGCTGTCAAATTGTCCTTGAGCAAGACATTGAAATCCCTGGCTGCACAAAGATTGAAGTCCTTCGGTAAAAGAACACCGGCTACAGTAAATGTCTTGGTTGTAAATAAATGCTTCTGTAAGCCTCTCTGCATTGCCTTTGCAAGAATTTCAGCATTCAGATGGGTTCTTCTGTGATGGAGAATAAATAGCATCAGAAACATGCAGAAGAACTGTCGAGAAGAACGGTGTCAATGAAATTTGGTTTTACAAATCAATAACAGCCAATTTAACATTTCCCTCTTCCTGCCTTTAACTGCTCCATCCATCCATTTTCAGTAAAGCACAAGACGTGCCTTCAGTGATACACTGCAGTAACTCAAGTGAATTTCCAATTTGGCTAAAATGGCTCTGGTGGGCGAATAACAATGGTAGAAGAAAAAAAAAATGAAGGCTCTCACTCCAAATCTCAGTACTGTGGAGTCTGGGGACTTCATGTCTGGAGCAAGCAGGAGACAAATATATAAATCCCAGCTTTGACAGCATCTGGTTAGAAGTGACAACACATCAGCTACAATCAAATTGAGGATCATCAAACGGTCATTAATTGGACAATGGAATCGAAGGAGTATGACAGAGGTTGAGGACAAGGTGTCTTCTTGTGATTTCCTTAATCAGGTCCATATACATCCACTTTGCTCAAAGTTATCAAAGAATCCTCCCTCTTAAACTTGCAATTCATGTTCTGGAATATGAATTATGTAACTCCTGATTCACCAAAAAGTGCAATTGGAGTCGCATATACTTTCAAAGGGACCTTTAACATTGCCTTACCTTAAGAAATGTGGCTTTGGCAAAAACCTGCACTTGGAAAAGCTGTCTTCTATGACGGCAATAATAGAGTTATTGTGGGTAAAAAATAAATTACGGAGTTGGGGGAGCAGGGTAATATTCTCAGAAAAAGTCTGAATTTCTGAGATTTAAGTTGTACATTTATAAAAAAAATACTTGGATGTTGTTTAAAGTGGTACATTTACAAGAAAAAAATCACAAATTTACAAGAAAAAAAACCCTCAAATAGTCTCTGACACTATAAAGTCATACATTACAAAAAACCCAGAAAATACTATTGTCCATGTGTGCTTTTGTTACTAAAAGCTCTGTATTAAAAGCAGGGTATGCAGATGTTAATAGCCGTCACAAATAAGCTACTTACATAAATCTTTCTGTTCAAAGTCATAGCATAAACAAGTAGGTAAGTAATGCAGACATTTATGACTAAGATGTGACACATGCTTTCAAATGGCTTTGTTGCAGTCTTTCATATCTGCCACACTTTCTGAAAGCTCCACCTCTTCTCTTACGTCTGCACTGACTCATGTTTTGTGTTATTAATGACTATTTTCCCAGTTTTTTCTTGGAATATTAACCCTCTCATCTGGTTCTGTAATTTTTTTTTTAATTTACAATGGCCTTTATATGCCCTTCATAGTCTTGTTGTCATAGGGCTGGACAATTTTAGGAAAATTGAGTGCAAAGCAAACTTGTTTCTACTGTACATGAATACAGTATAATCAGATAACATAATGTGAAAATATCTCTTCTTGAGCTAACATTAGCATTAGCTTCACAGACTAACAGAACAAACTATCCTGAATCTTGGATGTCTCAACTCAGAACTTAAAGGTGATTCAAAACAATTGTTGTAAAGGTTTAACAGAGAGCGAACAACCCAGTTTACAAGCTTGCTGCCTTTTACTCTCTGCAGGTCTGTCGACCTACCTGCTAACAGGTCTGTAATTGACTTGAAGCCATTTGCCACTCTGTTGGTCTTTCATTAACAGCAAAAATATACAGCCCGTTCATATCACATTAAACATGGCAAGATTAACATTATTTAGCTATAGCTAAGTAAATCTGCAGGTGACATGTGTTATTATAGGGGGTGAAATCAACAGTCAATGGCTTCAGTTATGTAAGTTATAGTTAAAATGGCAGCTCTTTCAATATGAAATTGTGATTTTGATATAAAAAATCTATAATAATTCAGCCTTATCCATAAGGCATTTGGATATAATCCTTAATGAAAGCTAAACAAATATTCATTGTAGTAGTCATTGTTATAGTTGTAGAAGATCCTGTTTTGAGCCAATGTTAAATATGGAGTCTAGTTTATGACTCATTTCTGGATATTAACCTTCCACCTTCTATTGTGTAAAGCATTTGCCCTGTGGCCAAGAATTGATTTTTCTTTTTGTGTGTGTGTGTGTGTGTGTGTGTGTGTGTGTGTGTGTGTGTGTGTGTGTGTGTGTGTGTGTGTGTGTGTGTGTGTGTGTGTGTGTGTGTGTGTGTGTGTGTGTGTGAGAGAGAGAGAGAGGATGTGTTTGACAGGCACCATTAATCACACTTTGAAAATAATTTGCTTGGGATTCCATAGGATACATTTTGTAATTTTCATGAGCTTAGGCATACTTAGTATGCCTCAAAACTCTATTCATTTCTCCAGCCACCCATGCATTCAATTTGGAGGAATTCTCTGCAAAGCCAGGTAGGCTTTTCAATCAGTACACGCCTTCCCTAAAGGCATGCAGGAAACCTTGTAATCTACACATAATTGGTGACAAGTCATCCATGTTCTTATGCACAAAGAAAGTGCTATGTATATGCTACGTAAATCTGCACCTCATTTTTTGTGGGCAGAAATACATATACTGTAATAGGAGTAGTTTAAACACATTTGGTGGGGAAAATGTTATTTGATTTATTAATGGAATCTATAAAAATATACAATCACAGAGTAGAAAAGGTGCACATAAACACCCTAATCCAAACATTCCCTTAATTGGAATATAGCCAAAAGCTGAGGCACTAAATGCCTGTAAATGTAGCCCAAGCACTATTAACTTATTAACGCACTGTTACGTATCACTGTTTCTGTGTGTTTTTACATGTAATCATGTAGATTATTGTTGGCATATGATGTAACAAGTGATTTTCTATACCCATTGTTGTCAACCTTTTCTGTTCAAAATTAGCTTGTACGTGTCAGATGAATTTTCTTCCCCTTCCCTTACTGTGACAAAATAGGCAAGACACTAGGTGAAGGTCTATTTCTCATGCCAGCCCCAAGTATAAATAGCAGAGTACTGGATAACTGTATTTGTGCCTCTCACAAACACACTGGCGGAAAAATGACATGGTACATGAATGTGATTTATTCCTGTTCAGGTACAGTAGTATATTAATTTGTGTGTGTAGGTGGTTTATTTTAGTAGTTTGATGTAAAGTCAGTTCACAATTAGAACAAGGAAACAGAAAATCAAAGATTCAGTTTCTAAGTGACCACAACCATGTTATTAAGCTGTATAAAAACTGAGGGTGTGTATATGTGTATGTGAATGTCTATGTGTGGATGTTTGTGAAGAACATACACTATAAGTAGAGAACAGTAATTTTCATTTCAACACGCTCCTGAAGTTTAACTTTTCTCACACACACACACACACACACACACACACACACTATATCAAGACGACAAGATTCATGTACCTTTACTGAGAATAGAATGAAAAACACCATGTTTGGCCAAAAGTAACTTACTAACAGAATAACAGTGCAAATGAAAGTCTGTATTATTAGCTTTATTTTAAGACCCAGGATGGTGCCCCAAAAATAACCCCAAATACCCATAATGTTAGTTGTAAGATTTATAAGACATGTTTAGGCTTGCCAACGGCATGGCCCTAGGGATGGCAATGTCGGTCGGTCAACCACTTTGGTTCAGACTAAAGTATAGTTGGATCGCCATTACTTTTTTAGAATACCTCAACATCTAGATGGTTTGGTACATGAGGTTCACATATGTGATTTTCTATCAAATGTCTCTACAACTATTAGATGGATAGCCTTGAAATTTAGTACAGTTATTTGTGATCCCCAGATGATAAATCTTACTAACTTGACTGGTGATCACTTTACTTTTTCTCTGCAGCCATCATCAACATTTTAATTGCTCAAATACTTGCACCAAATACCTGCAAAACTAATGACATTCCCTCAGCTGTACTTTGTGTTTAGTGCTAGTTAGCAAATGTTAGCATGCTAAACATTTTACCTCCTTAACATCAATATGTTAGCACTGTCATTGTGAAGATGTTAGTGCTCACCTCTCAAAGTTGCTGGCATAGCCATATACTCAGACTTTTTACTAAACATGACCTATTATACACTTACTGATTTGCTTATCTACGGAAAAAAAAATAAAAACTACAGACATTAGCAGAGCAGATCAGAAAAACACCTTCTCTCACTTCCGTGACATTTTAAAGTTGAGAAGCCATTAAGTGCCACACATCGCTTGAAAGCAGCATAAACACTCATATAAGATACTGTAGTTCTAATATTGTGTGACACACAAGGAATAAAGAATAAATAAACAGGAGTAAACAACTGTATATAACATTTTAGCAGGTTTTACATGGCAAATATCATCTGTAAACAAACCTGCTCCAGATGTTAACTTGCTTCATATATTCAAGTCCATTCCAGTTTGGTGAAGATGATAATGGTTACATATTAACTCAAGAACAAACAATTTTCTTTGTAGTATACATTTTATCATTTTAAGTCTTTCTACATAGGAATAGTGATTATTTTAGCATCAAGAGGCCATGCTTGTACAATTCTCCTGCTTTTTCCATTAACAAGTGTATCATCATTACAACCCTCACACTTGACAGTCACAAGAAAATGAATAACCTGTGACATAAAAAGAGCGGGATAAAAAAAAAAGTAATGGGAAAAGGTGATCTACATCGATTTCCCCAAAACAAATTTCCTAACAGATCCTAACATTTCAAAACAGATATTCTCATTAAATCCTAACATTTCAAAACAGATATTCTCATTAACAGTGCACCTGAAATTAATTTCCACATTGCCAGTTTCAAATGGCCAAACTAAACAGCTCTGTAGGGGAAACATGTCATGTTTTATCACAACAGCATAGAGATGATTTGGCTAAATTCAAATTAAATCTGTATTTCGCAAACCTGGTGAAACCTTCACTCCTTTCAAATTATGCACTCTGTACTTTTTATGTAAACAAACAGTGGGTTTTGATAATGTGCTTACCCCCAAGTGTGTCATAATTTGTCATGGTGAGGAGCTTTTCACAAGCTTGATGAAGAGCTCCATTAATTGTTGAGGTTTGCGGAAGGGAAGGACAGGGGAGTGGAGCAGAGAATACAACCAAAGAGGCGGGCGAAGAATAATTGTTAGAAACAGTTTTCATTTTCATCAAGTCCTGGAGCCCAAGGAGACAGGGCCACAGTGATGAGAGGGGGAGAAGGGAGGAGTGGGGGTGGGAGGTCAGTTGAGGAATTAATTGCAGGGAGGAAATTATTACTGCGATGTGAGCTGAGGGACAATATATGAAAGAAGATGTGGTAGCAAGGCTCAGGATGGTGCAGCGAGGTCAGGCATGATCACTTAAAGAGAGAATGGTAGTCTATGGTTTCACTTTAAAGAAAAGATGTGCAAACATCCCTGCGGGTATAGTGAGGATGATAATGGTTATATTTTAACTCAAGAACAAAGAATTTTCTTTGTAATATACAGTTTCATTTAAAGTCTTCTCACTTCAAGTATTTCTATACAGGAATAGTGCTTATTTTAGCATCTAGAGGCCATGACAAGTACTGAATCTGTGCTATACTGTTGTGGTGTGGACAGAGTGGACCCAAATGCAACGCTCAAGATTAACAGGTTTTATTAGGGGAAAGAAGGGGTTGAGGGACTGGAGTTGAGGGAGAGGTAGATGCCGGGCAAACGCAGGCACGGGGAACCGAGGAGACTGAGACCAGAGAGCCGAGGGACACTAGGGGCCGAGGAAGAGAGGAGGCACGGAAGAACTGATCAGGGGGTTGGTGGAGGAGTGTGGCAGCAGGCTGACTGGGGAAGCACGAGGGAGAGCCGGGAGGACGCCGTGGGGGAAGTCCGAGGGGAGAGGGCAGGTGAGCGAGCCCAGCTGACTTGACAGGACAAGGGTGAGTGAACCTGGAGAGAGACAGACAGACAAACAGGGTTGGTGACTCAGGGAAAACCAAGAAGAGGGAGACAGAGATCATGCAGGTTATACGAGAGCTTGAGTGATCAAGTGGCACCGGGTTAGGAGCAACGACGATGAAGCAGGGGTTGACTGGAGAACCGGGGTAGAAGTGCTGTCAGAGATGCGGTTGATTGCTGGCAGGTGTAGCAGGCAGAGGAGGTGGCTGACGAGATCCAGGTGCGGGTCGTTGGCTGGGCTCAGGAGCGGAGGGAGAGAGAGAGAGAGCACACACAGGGAGGAAGGAGGAGACACAAACAGGCAGGCCAAAACACCAGGGGAAAACAGAATCACAAGCAAAAAAAGGTAGAAATAAACAGGACACTCACCATCAGCCGGGCTGCCACCACAACATATACTTTTTCAAAGTTCTTTTCAAAGTTCAGTGATGTAAACAACAGCATGTATATCGTACAAAATGCGGACAAATGCGGAGTCTCCAGAACAGTTTGGTCCAAAAACCCATAACATATTATGAAGTTAGGTACCTCCTGATGAATTGTGATTCTGCTTGCAATGTGATTAGATCTCAATATGCAAATTGCGAGTTGTGCAGGGCTGGCAGGCTTGGCGCCTCTTAGATTGAAGTAAGCAATGCCATGGACGGGCTTCATTCATTTTCAAAATCTATTTTTTGTGCCAGGGAAGACTTGCTAGTTGAGCTTGTTTGAGCTAGCAGGAAGAGGCAGAGTTAGGTGACCTTTCAATTTATTTCTTAAGAGCACTACATGACTGCAGCACATGCTGTAGAAAGAGCATGCCAGATTATTAGACTGGGTGAAGTTACTCTTTAATGTCCATCTATTAGGAATAATGGAAAAAAGACAATGGAGAAGAAAAACAATAGATTATATACATGCATCTAAGTGCTTCTTGAAACTTTGGGCTTGTTTCAATTTCTATCAGTTAAATATGAAAATGTGACAAGATCACTTCTTGTGGTCCGTGACACAGTGCTGGCCTAGTCTGAAGGAGAAATTCAATTACACATAGCCGCCATCATCTTGGCCTTCATTTAACTGTCGTCATGCAGTTTCACGGGGGAAGTTCAAACATTTCACCTCTGCTGATTGATGGCAGGTAGTTGGGTGACTGGAATTGCTGTTCTCACCTCAGTTATAAAATAAGCCACCTCAGCAGATAGTAATTGCTCTGTGCTCTAAGGTTCATCAAAGCATTAAGTTATTGGCTTGATCAAAGATATTAGTCACACAGAGGAGAAACTGAGATGTTAGGATCCCTTTCCCATTTTTTAGAATGCGAATAAAAACTGCAGAAGGACACTGCTGGTGCCCAAATCATCTGTGAGCTCTTGTATATGTGAGAGAATCTGGGCAACTAACAGAAATCCTGTTGTTTCTTTAGTAAAAAACTAACAATAGAGGGGTAAAACTACTAGAATATATTTGGACATTTTTTAAGAGATGAATGTGACATTCACTGAGAAGTTACTCTATTGTGAAAACTAAAGAATTATCTGCACATTGAATAGTTTTGAAGCCCTGTAAAAGGTGTTGTGGGCACAAGTTTTAGGAGGCTTACACTGTAGCTGTGCACCTATTTACCACAGGTGCATTTGATCAGCTCTGAAACCTCAGAGTTTGCGTCACCACAATTAATAATAACACCTAGTGGGATTGATTGTTATTCTGTGCAGTTCATTCTTTGTTTCATCACTTACCTACAGGTTGGTTTGGATTTGTGCACAACATTCTGTGTTTAAACTAGACTTTAAACAGAGCAGCAAACAAGGCACTCATCAAAAAACTATTCAAGCTCTGGTACTGAGTGTAAGACTCCTTATTTATCTTAAAGTGAAAATACTCCTGCACGTACACTGCATAGTTACTTTTCAACATTTCATGTGAACCATGAAACATTTCTTTGAGCATTTTCACTTTTCAACTTCTACTAGACTTACTGTATCTCCCTTAGCAAGAGTTCAGCTTTAATGTTTGATATTATATCTGTGTTGTAAGATTAACTTGTCCTTGGAATTGACAGACATAATCTGAAATCTAATATTTTCAGTCAGTAACAAAGACAAAATTAGTACACATATATAGAGAATTTATTTCTATGCGAAACATAATTTATATATTTTGTGTGCATAAAAAACACATATGGACAATATTTCAAACTAAATGTAAAAGTAAACAGAAGGAGAGAAGACCTTTCCATGTCAGTCCATGCCATCAGATACAGATGTCCAGCCCACTGAGGATGCATCACAGGTCTCTGCAGCTCTCTGGCACCAGGTGGGACATATGGTCCACACTGTGACTATGGAAGAAAAATAAAGGAGTAATAAATGTTGCGGGTATTAATGTAGAATATAAAGTTAACTATAAAAGATGCTTCAGTTTGCTTGACAGTACTATTATGTCACATACATCGGAGAAAATGGATAGCACAATGCCTCAAAATATAGATGCTTTGTGTTGTTTTTAAGACATACAATGCGATATCAGCTGTCAAATATCTAGTAGTCAAGACTAAAGTTAGTACTTACAGTTTAAGCTGTGTGTAGCAGATGTGGAGGCATCATCTCTTGGCAAGACAATAATCTCGCACAGCGCTGCCGACAGCAGCAACGTTACTCAAAACAGCAATAACAGCCACGGCTAAGGTTTTACAAGCTATATAACTACCATCAAATATAACCAAGGAATGTACCGCAAGCTTATTAGGTTTATGACAACATATAATCAAGTGACATCCAAAAATGACTGGTAACTAATATTATAATTATATAAAAGGGTTAATTGATTTGCTTCAAATTGTTTGTTTGAGATATAACGTTATTAATAACTGATTCATAGTGACTGGTAACGTTAGTCTCAACAAATTAATGTTACCGCATTTATATATTAAAAATCGTTGAAGCATTTTATACCTTGTGTAGTATATTGTCAATAAATAGTTATATTAAATGTTGTTGTATAGTTTCAGGTAACATACCAAGAAAGTAAGCTGGTAACAACACAACCATACAGCCCCCAGGGGTTCACCGAGACGCTACCGCTGCTAAAGCAGAGTAGCATATAGCATTAGCTCCATAACCTGAGCTAACTCGGTCACATCAAGCTAGGCGGGCGTGGTTTCAGCAACATGTCACCTCAGCTCCACCCACGACCCGCCTCTTTGCCCATTGTTGTTTATACGGGAGTGACATGGCGACGGCCACCTCCACCCAATCACCTCCACCCAATTTGGGCTTCAAAACTGCTCTTTAGAAACCAACGGGTGAAGTCACGGACTCTATGTTCATTTTTATATACAGTCCATGGTTGGAAGTCCGATTTAGCAAACCCTCTTCACTGCAAAAACTTGTAATGAATGTCTTGATAAATGTCAAAGAGTGAAAAGAACTTCACAAAACAGAGTTTGTCTTTCTTTCTCTAATCAGCAGACAAAAACAGACTATTTAGAAGTTTCAGTGGTGTTGATAGCGAACCCAAGAAGGAATGAGAAAATATTACTACAGCTGTCAACACAGTGTAATCACAGGGCTGCACCATGACAGAAGTAAAAAGGAATGATTTAACATCATGTTTTGAAAATGTTTTGATAAAGTAAAGCAGTCCTTGAAATGTAAGGTAGTCATAAGAGGATACATTTAATATGTTTTATTACACCGTGTCAGGCATTGAAACTGCAGGATGTTCACCTCATAGTATAAAACATGAGTCTGAGCTGTTTGAGTATATTATAATTTGCAAGCCAACACTAATGGTAAGATGCTGAAAACATGTATTTTATTTTATTTGACATAACCTTATGAATGTTAATCAATAAAGTAACACTGACATAGCACACATTTTCCAGTGTGCTCCTACAGAATGCTGTCTTTATTTCCTAATGTACAAATTGTTTATATTCTATTCTTCATTCAATATCTGTGCATGACTTTTGCAAAAGGCGTGGTCTGTGAATTTCATTTTTGCTTAACAAAAGGATTTTAAATACAAAACATTTGGACCATAAGTCTTTTGAATCATTTCTATGTGCCATTTAGAATTAATCGTTTAATCGTCTTGTGTGGGGTCCAATATTTTTTTCAAACTTTATCCATAATTGTTTTCTTTAATCATTTCTTACACATAAAGTTGTAAACAGCAAATTTATGTTTTTTTTTTTTTTTTTTATCATATTCTTAGTATTAGTGTTTGCTCTGTGCCTGTGCGAAACTCAGATACAACAATGTGCTTAGTTATCACCCAATATTGCCAATTTACTACCATCAAACTGGAGGACATTGTCTTTAGTGTGAAGAACACAAAACACCATAATCCCTCCTTGTTACTTTAAGGCACACTGTTGGTGTCTGCATAAATTAAAATGTACATTATATCTAATTATTGGGACAAGGAGCATCCTAGTCTGGATCCTAGGACAAATGCGTATAAATTGTGACTGTCCTAATTTAATCAGCATGCCTGATTACCCTGTTGCTGAGGTAAGGCTTCATAATACTGTAATACCACAGCAGGCTACTTTCCTGGCCAGAGTTAGTAACAAAGACTTAAGAGAAAAAAGTTATATTCTAATAGCTGAACAGTTATGGTGTAATATCTTGGATAATGGGTTGACGGACACTTTAGTTTCCTTGAATACAAAGGTTGAATAGGCTGTGTTCCAAGCACCGCAAGGACACATTTTATTGTTATTGATGTGAATATCAATTACACATCAACAGGTTAATAAAGGCCAATAAATTAATTGATTTATCATTTTGAGTTGGCTGTTTGATAGAGAACTCTGTGCATAAGACTCTGACATTGTCCCTTTCATTTCAAAACAAGTGCAGCAGCTAAATTGATGGGTTATTAAGGTGGGACAAGATTGATGGTTTCACATCAGCATGGCTGACCGTGACCATGTAAGGACAGTTTATGGCCACAAGAACCCTTTTATATCACTTTCGTTTTTAACATCATCTCCCTCTTTAACACTTGAAATGCCAACAGTTCAAATTTACCCGCGGCTGTTTTTTGATTGTATGTATCTTTGTTTCAATATAATATTCAAGTCCCCCAGTCTATGACTTTTCCTAAAAGTGTGTTATGTAGCACCCCCTATTGTTAAAAAATGTGAGTCCCATGGAGTCCGAAAAAACAAGCAGAACAGTAAGAACTAGCCGACATTATGAGGCTATTATTACCGCCTATAAAACACTACAACAGTCAGTAGTTTTTATAAATTGTATGCTGCATTTAAATTCAAGCTGTGTATAGAATATAACTAGGCTATAACATCTATAACAGCGGCGAGCAGTGGACATCAAAAGTGCCGCCGCGTGTGATCAACCTGCAGCACAAGTGATCAACCTGCACGGTGAAGACGATGAATAAAATAGAATAAACATTCTGTAAATGCCTGAAATGTGGGGATGATGTTTATAAAAAATGCACAGCCAAGGTGCTATGGCGTATACCTATGACCGCTATGGCGGTTATAGGTATACAAGGAATCCTGGCGGTTCTAGTGCTAAGAGCTATTTATGATAAAGATTTATGATAAAGTAAGGCAAAGCAGATTAGCAATTTTTAGGATTAACAGTAAAAACACAAAAAGGCATGTGTCCATCCATCCATCGTCAACCGCTTATCCTGCATACAGCGTCGCGGGGGGCTGGAGCCAATCCCAGCTGACATCGGGCGAAAGTCCATCGCAGGGCCACACATAGACAAACAACCACTCACACTCACATTCACACCTAAGGACAATTTTGGAAACACCAATTAACCTAGTCTGCATGCCTTGGAGGGTGGGAGGAAGCCGGAGCACCCGGAGAGAACCCACGCGGACACAAGGAGAACATGCAAACTCCACACAAAAAGGCCGGGGCAACCGGGGTTTGAACCCACAACCTTCTTGCTGTGAGGCGACAGTGCTAGGATTGGGAGGGATATTTAAAAAATGTGCTCCGATACAATTACTAATTTCCTGTTAAAAAAATGTATTTAGTAACCTGTTCTGAGTATCACAAAATGAATTAACCTGATTACTTTCCATTGCTTTTGGCTTACCTCAATGCCAAATATGCAAATAAATAGATAAGAAATATCAATAAGATAGCTTTTAGGTTAGGTGACGTTAGCTAACTAACATTAATAATACCCTACTGGATTTCTGTGTAGCCGTGCTGATCTTACCCGTAAATGTTTCTTTAAATTAGACATCGAGACCTTGGATAGTAACAAAAAGTTTACAGCTGGCAAGCTGATTTAAAAGCAAAATTGGTTTTGAATTTCCACCGAATAAAGGCATTTTTGTTTTGTTATTTTAAAAATTCAATTTTAGATTGTAATCCTGTTAATAACCCCGATTTTAAATAAATGTATCCCTAATCTGATAACATCTTTTTTTGTAACTTTAAGGGAATACAGTAGGGCTGACCCCGAATAGTCGAAGATTTGATGCTTCGATAGGTTGAGCCTGTGAGATTGACAGTCGAATCTTCGCAGCAGAGTAATGAATGTAGGATCAGACCATTTTGACTAAATGGGGGAGCTCAACGTCTCATTTTACATAGAACTACCAGTTTTCTCTAAATAAAGTAATATACCGCCTATTATGATATACATTTCAACACATCATGCTGTAAATAAAAAGCTTTTAATAAATCTTGTTAAAGTGCGTAAATAAATCCAAAATTTTACCTAATGATTAAGGTAGAGGGCGTGGGTGTGCTTCAGCGGGTGTGTGTGTGGCAGACGAGGACGACGACTATATGCAAGACTTGACAATTCTGATTCCACTATATAAATCCTTAGTCGGGGACAGCCCTAGAATACAATAACCTTTTTATGTATCCAAATTAGTAGTATGGAAAAAAATAAAGGTCAAGGTAAGGCTGTTTGCTGCCTTACAGTAACATTACCACAACAAATCCAAAGTTACCTGTCATCTTGTCATTCAATGAGTTGACACAAAACATCAGTTCTACAACGTAGTTTATGATTAGTCTGCATGGGTTTTGTTCAGATTACTTAATTTGTTAAATTTGTTTTCATCACTTCAACCTGACTTTCACAGTGACAGCTCTAACCGACACACTGTGGGTATCACAGCAATAATTCTAGTCACCTGCTTGCAAATCATCTCTTTTGATATACTTTGATCCTTGCAAGCGTTCCCCTCCCTCCATTTTCTCTAAACCCCTCTATGTGTTTGCTGTAAACTTTGGAAAAAAACGTGATTATATTGTCAACAATGCTGGTGAATAGTTAATTTCCCATATTGTCCTGTTTACATTCCAACCAGAATCAGTGAGCAAAATGAGCCAACCTGACAGTCTCATCCTCTGAAAATAGACTTATGCTGTTGAAAATGCACCAAGGATATGTCTATCCATCCATCCATCCATTGTCAACCGCTTATCCTGTGTATAGGGTTTCGGAGGGGCTGAAGCCAATCCCAGCTAATATCAGGCAAAAGGAAGGGTACACACTGGACAGGTTGCTAGTCCATCGCAGGACCAAGGATAGGTAACTAATACTGTATATTCCCATTACTACTTTATCCCACTCAAAAATCGCAATATATCAAACTGTATTAGTGCTTAGAACAAAAGTGCATCCCATTACCTACGTCATATAGAAAAATTAGTCAACCTCCATAGAAAGTATTTGTTTTGCTAAATATCACACTTCCAATTATTCATAAAAATTTTTTTAAAAAGCATCTTGTAATTTCATCCTCGTGCCCTATGCTTGTCAACACCTCCCAGACAAGCTCACCTTTGCTAATTAACAGAGAAAATTCTACACCACTTTGGAGAGATGATGGATCACAATATGCATCCTTCAAGGCAATTATTCCTTTGTAGCACATGTAATTAAGTAGGGAAATATAATGTAGTGAATTAATTGTGATAAATGGAGCTAATTTGAATGGACATATTAAGTGCAGTGTTTTAATGCTCTCATATTTTAAGTTTTTTTTTTTATGAAAGCAAGCTCAGTTTGAACGTCCTTGCTGCCTCTCACCACACATCGGTCTCTGGAGACCTGAAGGTGATGGAAGAGAGATGGTGCAGCCAACAACCCTGCAAGTAGCTCAATTTATTCAATTTATTTAATTTTTCACTATGAAATCTGATGATGTCACAATGTGGTCTAATCGCCAAAGACTACATTTCTCATCTTTATATTTACTGTGCACAGCGAAGTGGCCAATGATATTCTGCTAAACATTGAAACAATGAGGGATAATAATGGCAAAGACACCACCACCAACAACAGTAATAATAATTATACTGAGGTAAAACAATTAAGGTATCAACAGCTCAAATTAGGTAGAGGATGAACAACTTAAACACAAGTTAAAATGTAAAATACATACAACTATATAAAAGCCTTTGGAGGCAAAAGATCCTCATAGAATAGTGACTGAGAAGTGATAAGAGATTCAAGCAAACCTGCAGAAAGACTGCAGAGTTTGAGTATGAAACTACAAAAGGCAGCTTCAGGGTAGTGCATTTCCAAGATTCTTTGGAACTGAAAGATTAACTATATTGTCAAATTTTAGTGCTCATATAGGTTTCATTAAACACATAACATGAAAAAACTTTCTTCCCTAAACATTTAGTTAACGAGGAACTGTGACAAATACAGTATGTGTATCAATCTAGGCATTTAGGAGTAGTGATGCAGCGATTACACTATTCACCGCGCTTTAAAACGTCACGGTTAATTAATCGTAAAGGCTCCGAGTGTTTCTGTTGCACGGAACGAAAACTGTGGCAACTTGCATAAAACAAAAACTAAGTTACAGTAGCGGTGCACCAGCGTAAGTGTCGTGCTTATCAGAGGCTACTGCACACTGGCTAAACTATGGCAGAGGGGCCAAACTGTGAAGCTTTATTTCCATCAGAGAAACGGCCTAAGTCGGCAGTGTGGGAGCATTTCGGGTAGGCTACACTAAGACTGTAGTGTTGTGTCGTTCAAAGAACGTTTCGTTCATAAGACCTAATCGTGTATGACTCGGGAGGAACGGGTTGTCTGAGTGAGTGATTTGTTCATTTTCACGTATGCGTGAAGGATCTTGGACTCTTACGTTCACTCGTCTCACGGCAGCTGCATAGGCTCCGTCAGCACAGGAAACAGAATTGATTAGTTCACGACTCTTAACTGTGGGTCTCTAGGTCTGAGTCGTTCATTTGTCACGTGACAGCTCCTACTGTGGAGCAAGAATGAACTACTCGTTCACCGCTCACATGGGTCCTCCTCAGTCTTTCGTTCATTCTGCAGGCTAAGTGAATGCCAGCGCCGGAGAATGAGAGGCAGGTCGGCTGTCAGTTAACAGTTACTGGACTGACATATATCTGATATCTATTTTGTGACATTTTATAAAGCATAACATTATTAAAGCGCAGTTATGTTGTGCTAAGTTATTGTTTTAACACAGCCGCACCGTAACTTTAGTCCTGCTAGTGTTTAACATTACAGCTAACAGCTGATGAGAGTTGTTGTGGGTCCGCTACACTTCAGAGCCCTGACAGGGTTCTACCTGGAGCCGAATTTCCTCAGAGGTCGTCTCCTCTCCAAAACAAACAGACCCGGTCATTAAAACATTAAAACACAGCCACGTAGCAACGTTAGCGTTAGCCCTGTAAACAGCTAACAGCTGATCCGGGTCCACCAGGGAACGCAACGTAACTTTTCCTTTTTATTTACCAACAGAGCCGTGCTGTTGTTTCACAGCTCGTGACTGGTGAACAACCTGCAGTGTTTGAGAGCGATGTGCTCATGTGTGTTTCTCTGTCTGCAGAATCAGAACCTGATGTGGCCCATTCTGCGTCCAGACCTGCCAAACTGCTGCGTTTATATGTGTTTATTTCTTTGTTCCTCTCTCTGGTTGATTGGTTGAATTGGTTGATTGGTTGAATTTTAATGAGTGTGTTTATTCATATAGTTTATCAAGCTTATTACTTCAATATATACAATATATTTACTGCAAATCTGATATTAATATTTTACTCATGGATAGGGACATTAGGCTGCTGTATGAATGAGCACTTCAGAGATAATGATAGTAATTATATACATAAGCCTTTATGTTGCTGGTCTGGTTGTATACTCGGGAAAGATTGTACAAATGGAAGGATTTAGCCGGAGTAGTGGTGATTACATATTGACAACATATTTCTGTGGTCTTTACATGGTTTGAATTTGGTTGTGGGCCCAGGGGGTTTATATAATGATAATATACAGTAATCAAGAGGTGAATTTGTGCATTATACTTTCTCAAATAAAGCAAGCTGTTTTTTAATCGCCCACTAGAGGGCTGCAGCGCCACAATAACCAGCCTAATTAAAATGAACGAAATGACTCAAAAAAAGATTGTTAATTTTAATGAACGAGATTTGAATGAACGAGTTTGTCAAAAGACTCGAACTTGCCATCACTATAAGACTGACCAGGGTGTTACTGAAGATGACGGATCACCTGTTCAAAAACTTGCCGTTAAAAGGCTCCTGCTAAAGGAGCGAATAACTACATTAAACTTGATGCAGCACCCAGCTTTGCACTCCCAAGTAAAGGTAGGCCTAATACATTATATTGAATAACGTAGCAAGTTGGTAGAGAATTATATATAAACGTGTCACTTACAATCGATGCCCTAGCGGTGAGAGTCGAGCTTTCAGTGCAACGTAAACAAACAAAGCCGGTGTAAACTTTCAGACATACCGCAACGACAGCCCCGCTGCGCTATGAAGCCCATTATTTTCAATGGTTTGGTTTGTTGCTGTGTCAAGCAACGTGCACAGCATGGCGAGCTTGCGCGCATGCCGCGGTCAAAGCAGTAGAACTTGAGTGCTGAGCAGCTTCCACGCAGTGCAAATTGCTTCTTTTCTGAAAAGGCCTTTATGGAAGACAGAACGTAGTCCTCTCAAGACCTTCAGTCACTGAACATTTAACGTGAGAAAATGTTGCCAGGTGTAAAACACTAACATACATCAGGAGCTTATAGACTTTCAGGACTATCAATTACCACTACTACCAATTAACTACATTTCAGTTAACACTGCACTCAATTTCTTTCTTTCATTTTCACTAAAACATATGTATGGATGAGCGTTGATGACAGTAACAGTTAAGTTTATTCTCCTTTGTAACAATTTCCCCTGGGGGATAAAAGTTAATATTCCACTTACATTAATAATACTTACATATTATAGAAATATAATTGTTAATGTCATTAAATGTTAAAAATCAACTTAAGTCATTACTAATGTTGTGAAATTAATTAATGCATAATAATTATAATAATCATGAAACCGTGATTATTTCTATGACAATAATCGTACCAACAATATCTGTAATCGTTGCGTCCCTATTTAGGAGTTGAAAAATGACCTAGTCAGTGCTCTCTGGTGGACAAAATTTGTAACGGACAAGCTTTCTGAACAACCTCACACAACTTTGAGGCGCAATTTCTCACCTATGTGCTCCAAATTAAACAACATTTATGCCTTCTACAATAACACATAAAAATGCTTTCTGATCTGACCACTCTATTGGCAGGTCAGGACAATGTGATTTATCAGTGCCTTCTAAAACCACTACAATTCACTGGTGAATAATACATCTGTTTTATGGTGTAAGTCATGCTTAAAAAGTCAACCAATGTTAACTGTCGGTTAATAAACCAAAACAGACAGCTGTCTCCTGTACTAAAATCTGCTGTTTTGTTGACCTGTCCATCCACCCAGGCCTCCAGCCTACACGAACATTTACGCTCTGTAATAATAATGTCAATTTACCTTACCTTTGCTCCCATTGTAATTACTATGACCATAGAGGGCTTTGTCACTTGAACACATCTAACTTTATGAGTCATCCTCCTGACCACCACCCACTACTTTATAGCGAATGCAAGGTAAGGTAAGTCAAATGTATGATGTTGGGACTTTGGAGTGGAGGAAAACTTTGTGGTTTGTCTGTCTAACTTTCTAATAGCTTGGCTCATTGCAGTTACTTTCACTGTCTTCTTTTTACTCTTGTATTTATGTAAATTGTGCATGTGGTCATTGCATATACTATATAACTTACTTGCACTCTACCCAACCCCTCCAAGAATAGTCAATGATTTAGATGAGACTTACAAATTGTAAAGGTAAATAATGAATGAAGCTACCTCTAGTTGTGTTATTAGCTACTCAGTTACCACACTAGGATCCATCACACAGAACAACACATCTTCTTTTAAATGGGGCTACATCTTCCCAACCACTTATTCAGTATTGTCCTTGTGTTGCCAAGCTCTACTAACCAAAGACATGCATCAGTTGGTGTCATTAATATTATCGGAAAATTGACATGTAAACAAATATGTCCATCAATTATGTCCTTGCAAAGCAGTGATTGAGATCGAGTGGTCATGCATATCAATTGAATGACTAACAAGGCCTGTCAGGCCCTGCGATGAATTGGCGACCTGTCCAGGGTGTACCCCTCCTTTCGCCCGATGTCATCTGGGATTGGCTCCAGCCCCCTGCGACCGTGTACACAGGATAAGCGGTTGACGATGGATGGATGGATGGACCAGGCCTGTCAGACTAGTAACTTTATGACAAGAAGAAATTTGCATAGGTGGTAAGATTAAAGAGAAAGTTGGCCAGAAACAGTTTATTCAAACATGATAAATAAACAAATGTCATTATTATGATGTTGTCTAATCTTATACAGACTTTTATTTTAATAAATCAATTTAAATTCTGTCAAGAGACGTAATGTATAAATCATACTGTATATGTTATCAAAAAACTAACCCTTTATAGACAGGGCAACAGTTCGATATAGAGAGGAATTACAACGCCCACCCTTGTTTACCTGGTGCATATAAACCTGCAACATTTTGAAAAACCTATTGAAGTTCGTATTTGCTGTGCCCTAATTCAGGTGTCTCCTTGACACCACTTACCATTACAAAAGATAAAAGACGCTTTTACTGAGTGTGAACCCGTTTACCTTCAGATGGACAATATAATGGTATCAGATGCTCTTTTCTTTTCCAAATCATTGGTTTCATTATCAAAATATACTTTAGGTTACACAAGTTAATAAAATTCGCCTCTACAAACTGTGTCCGACTGATTGTGGTTTCTTTTTGATTGCTGCCATTCAATAGAGTTAATATTGTTCAGATTTGTTTTACTAGATCTGTGTTCATCTAAATTATGCATGAAGCTTAATCAACTTTAAATGAATGTGAGATTAATTGTAAAATCTTAAACAAAAATGTGAGATGAACCATTGGATTTGTGACAGAGCTATATTTGTATGCATCTGTTTGTGTGATGCCTGGTAGCATAGAGACAAAGGTCAAACACCGTCTTGAAGACATTGGCATTTACTTCAGTATTTCTCTCTCAGTCTCTAATGTCGCTCAGACCAGCAGTCTTTCGCATAAAGCAAAGAAAGTCTCACTTAAAAAAATGCCTACTCCCTACCAGCCACTTGCACAACCATGTGTTTGTGCATCCATGTGCTGGGTAGCTGTTGTCGAGCTATGTGTGTGTGATATGCGGCAACCTGTCTGACATTCGTCTAGTTAGACTGCAAATGCCCTGTCCTACAAATGACAGGCAGACACATGGGAGTGTGAATTAGAATTCACCTCTAATCACTCTCTAATTCACCTTCTGTCACTCCGGAGGCTCGCTCACGGCACTGTTTCTGCCACATAAGCGCTTTGTAGGTGAATGCTGATGTGAGGATTTCAAGCACAAGAACCCCCCCCCCACACACACACACACACACGCACACACACGCACACACCACATAGTTGTAACTATAGAGTGCAGATTCACATTCACTTCAACAGAGTAAACAAATACACTTTAACTATATGCATAGTCACAACAGTTACCCACTGCAAAACAAACATATAGACCTGTATGTGAGTTAATTATAATATGCATTACGTTTAACTTTATTACAAATTTATCTGTTTTGTTCTGCTGTGAAACACAATACATAAACTGTGACATTTCTTCATTTCTTTCTCGACAAACATTTCTTTCTTTCTGTGTTCCCCTCCAAATCCTACATTTATTTGTGCAGTGACATTTTTCAAGCCAGGGAAGTGGTTTTGCATTTGAAAGCAACTTCAGCACTGATTTCAACACCGTGTGTTCTATATTTAGTGCACTGTGGTGCTTAGAGCTGAGGCAAAGCTTGCATGTATTGTCCACCGAGCATACACACTATGCAGATGCATTAGCCAGCTCTGTGGTAATTTAAATTAACACTGGGCACGGAGGTGAAATTGTGCTCAGTCTTATCAACATTATTTTGGTCCAAGCGCTTTTGCCCCCAAAGGTTTGTGTATTTATTTAAGCCTGAGAGAGTTCATTACTGTAATGAAACAATATGTCAATTATGCAAGACTTTAACAGATGACCCATAGAATCTGTTTGTTTGCTACATTAACATACATTACAGTGATTACTATATTAATTAAAGCTGCAAGCAGCGATAAGCGGGCCCGAACACCTCCCGCTTGTCGGGGTGTGCCGCACCCGCGCAACTGTCGCGTGGTATGACTTCCTTCAAGTCGGGGTGTGCTGCATCCATGTAACCTTTGTGTGTATATTGCGTTCTGTCACTTCCGCAAGGGAGTTAAGCACAGCCGTTGAATAGTAGGTGGTGTTATCATCGTAATAGAAGCTTGGCATGTAGATGTCTACAGAGCAGGACTTGAAGTTAACACTGCACATATTACACAGGTGATGTGTGGGAAATATCTGACAATGTGTGGTTGATGTGTCAGTTACTACTTCAATTCAAAGTGGCTGATTATCAGTGTGTTTAAAGGTACATCTCTCAAAAAACAGCTTCCTGTTTCATGGCGAGTAATTACTCACCACGGGGAAAGGCATTTGATAAGAACTCAGAAGTGTCACAATGTAACATCATTAAAGCATTATGGCTTTACTGCAGAACTTTGAGATGGATGTGGACAACCTCCTATGTTATTCCTCACTGTGGGCATTTTTGTCCCTAAGGTGCTATGTGTGGTAAAAGTGCATTGAGGCATTAGGGGTAAAGTTTGAAACATGTCCTTTCCGGATGCCAGTAGGTTGCACTTTCACTACGACTGAATGTCGGCATGTAGATGTCTTCGGGGGGGGACTTATCAAGCATGTGAAGTTTGGGGCAGATATGACCATGTCTTGCCCATTTACACACTTTTTCCTTTTTCATGGCGAATCATCAAAATTGACCGCCACGCCATGCCACACCATGGACACGCCGTTTGATCAAGCAAAAATAGCTTCACAATTTAACATCGCAAGGGTCTTGGGGTGGCACAGTCCACATTTGAAGTCGATCTGATCATATCCCTAGGACAAGTTTGTTAAAATACAGAGGGTGTAAATGGAAAATTGTCGCACATTCAAACCAAAATGGCTGACTTCCTATTGGGTTTAGGGTGTGGCTCCGAGAGGCTTATTTTTAAGTCTGAACACGATACATATACCTACCAAGTTTGGTGAATGAAGGCCAAAGAGAAAGGAAGGGGCTTTGGTTTTGAAAATTTCTAAGGGGCGCTATCGAGCCATTTTTGTGCGCCCGTGCACCGGACCCATATCAGATCACTATTTTCACCAGTTCGGACGTGTGTGCCGGTTTATACAACTTTTCATGCATGTTAAGCGCCCCAAAAATGTGTCCGATGTATAAGAATAATTATAATAAGAAAAAGAATAATTCTAACAAACACAATAGGGTCCTCCAGCGGTCGCTGTTCGGGCCCTAATAATAGCAGTAATAATAATGATGTTGACAAATAATTATCAAGCAACTGTGATGAACTCTAAATTGTCTAAAGTCATTGAAAATGAATGAGGACAGAGCAGATGCATGTACAATTAATGTTTAGACAACTATGGTAAAGCCTTCTGTTATATAAAAATGGCTTAAATTGACTATTTTACAAATTACACTCACATACCCATAGTGGTATGCAAGAAGATTTTAAATATGACTCTCTGACATTTCTGTCAAGAGAAGTTTTCTTTGGTAGAAAGTAGTTCAGATGGGGTCTGGAGATAAGTATTAATACAAAATACAATTATAATTTATTATTATTATTATTATCATTATCATCATCATCAATTAATCAATATGTCAATGAACAGAAAATCAACAACAGCAACAATTTAGATCAATGTATCATTTAAGGCATTTTTAAAACACATAGGTGCAGCATATCAAATGTGCAGATTTGCTGCTTTTTGCTGTTTTATATCACTTTAAATGGAATATCTTTTTGGGGTTGGACTGTTGGTTGGACAAAACAAGACAATTGAGCATGTCACCTTGGATGCTGGAAAACTGAGATGGATATTTTTCACAAATTTTCAGAAGTATTATGGACCAAATGATTGATCAATGAATCAATAATGAAAATAATCAGACATTGCAAGCCTACTAGAGAATAGTCAGAGTGACTGAAAGATTGTCTTTGGAAATAAGAAAAGAAAAAACAAAACATGACCAAATTCATTATGTATGTGACATTTTTTATTTTTCATCTGGGTAAACCAATCCTTTAATGTAGAATTCCACCACACATGTGAGCCTCAAACTATACCTGTAAAACTATCGACATGTAAAATGTATTAAAAAATGCACCTAAACAGACCTAAATGAGTCGGTACAACAATTATGTACGGTCTTAATTTTATTGTAGTTTGGGCTCATAAACTTAACTATGTAACAAGATAAGAAGGTGCTCAAAACAGCTTGTGGTTGTCAGACCATGACAAGAAAACAGTAAATAAATGGAATAAAGATTTTGATGAGGAAAAATGCTTATGAGACTAGCAAACTATTAACAGAGTGTGTGTGAGTGTGTGTGTGTGTGTGTGAATATGTGTGTGTTCCAGAGAGAGAGACACACAGATGGGTGTAGGCAGGTTCCTGCAGTAACTGTAAGTTATTAGTCACCAAGGACTATGGCTGAACTCAATCATTTGTCACCTTGAGATGCAGGGAGGTAAACAAAGAGCCAGGATGCGCTCTAGTAGGCATCATCACTAAGATTACAGTACATTATTGGCTTAGAGGGACGCCTCTATAATTACAATGCGAAATGACAGTTACATTTCATCTACTATGAGCCTCAAAGAGGCAAATAGATTGAACAGAGATACTTCCTCCAAGGGCAGACTGAAGGTTTTATTGCATAGCTTATTCAATTGAGTCATCATCGCCATTAACAGTACCAACCTTAGATTTTCCTTCACCTCTGTGTCTGTCAACTTACCCCACACAGTACGTGGGACAAACTCTTGGCGTGTTCTAAATAGATAAGGCTAAGGTTGCATTTTTCAATTCAAATAAGCTATTCTGGACATTTTTTGAAAGCAAGCACAAACATGCAATAGTTATGTTGGCAACAACAATCATTTGTATTTCTTCTCCTGAAATAGGCTGCCAATCAATCAAATCACAAGGGGACTTAAACTCATGTGAAGCAGCGGTACTTTGTGCTGTTGAAAATCAGGTTTTGTTAGCATATACCGAAAATGAGGGTAGAAGCATGGGCCAAAACCATATATACTGATTAAAATAAGTCCAGCAATTTTCATATTTTTAACACGTGCATGCTTGTTACTCATTTGGCTGCTATGCCACCATGTTGATTGGTAGTTCTGTGCATATGGCTAGTTCTGATCAGGTGACTAGATAGAGCAGTGTCAGTTAAGTCAGGGACTGCCTGAACACCTGCATAGACCACCTAAACATGCCTCTTCCTCTACAGTTAACAGTTAACAGTACCTGTTGTGAATTTCAATATGTTGAATTGTAAAAGACCAGCTCCACATAGACAACATGAGAGTGACACTTTCCGTTTGATTAAGCCTCATCTCACTCTCTTTCACTTAACTAATGTTCAACAGGTCCAGTTCCACCTTCTCCTCCTTTACAAGAATAATTTTCAGGACTCAAATGTACATTTAAAAAGTGTCCCATGGGTCAAAGAGAATATTTTAAGTATCTTAAAGCAGCACAAGAGGAATCTTTAGTGACATTATTTTTTGACTTCAGCCATTATGAATGTTGCTGCTGCTGATAGCTGACAGGGCTCTTTCCAAAAATTCATCTGAAGTAAAAGTGGTCCATACAGATGACATGTGTTGCATTATATTCCAGTCAGGGAATGGTGATATGCTGTAGAGCTTTTTATTAGTGACAACTAAAGAGTACAAGAAAATTTATAAATACAAAAAAAGATGTATGACTTGTCTGATCAGCCATCCACTTGACATATTAACAAAACAGCGGTGCACTTCTGCTCACATAGCAGCATACACGATACAACCATCACTGACAGATATTTTTTCTCTGAAACGGATAAAACATGAATTGCAGATAACACCAGGCCTTGTGTCCACTAGGCGTCCCTTTGTGAATGAAAATTGCTGGCTGGAGGTTGGGAAATGCAAGGATGAAACTCTTTTGTGAAGCGAGGAAAAAGCAAGCCAGATGGGCTTTGTTCCTGTGAAAACATCTCACCGTCTGAAGTGAAAAGTGCAGCACTTCACCATAACCATAAAATATTCTTGCCACAAACACAAAAGAAAAATGCTCTGAAAGTGGATTCCGGGAACCTGACTTATGCGTGTTGTACTTGTTGAGTATGTGCGTAGCCTGCTTTATAGGGAAAAAAAGCATTGGTACTGGGCGAAAAGGGTTACACAAGGTTACTCAACATCATACAAAAAAATATTGATCCAGGCAAGCAGACAGACTGGTCAAATGGGCACTGTACATGCAAGGTGAGCAAGGCTACTACTACTGCTGGAAGAGTTGCAAAACTTTAGCATCTGAAGATACTTGAACAGTTGCAGTAACTCGTTTGTTTACCTTATAAAACTGTATATCTTATATATATATATATAGTAGATGCAATCATTCCGTAGAACTTTAATTTAACAAGATAGTTTCCTCCATAAAGAAGCATATCATGTTAGTTTCAGACCATTAGCAGTTATTTGTCGAGTTGAGTGAATGATCAACTGAGTGGCCGGGATAGTGAACAACAGTCAGAATCTTCCAGTTAAACTTTCAGTACTTTAGGCTGTTACGCTGATTGTCCCAATAACGGAGCTGTCATTAGTATCAGTAATCAGTCAGACATCAAAATAATGAAAGAAGTGCCTTACCAGCAGTTTGTGGTTATTACCATAACAAAGGCATATTATGACAAATTATCCAGCTCTTATCAATTAATGTAATGCCACTTATGTAATGCCACTTACAGATGTGAGTAACATCAATACCACTAACCAGGGAAGGTTAAAATCAAGGGCAACTGAGTTGCTTTGACCTGGATGACTGAGAATCTTCACAGACGTCAATACCACTACTGTAACACCTTATTAAATGAGGGCTTGATTACTGCATTTTTCTTAATTGAAAAAAAGATTCAAGCAGTAAATTCAACATATTCATATGCTGCACATGTTATTGCTTAGCAACATTGTGTTTCTCTGCCACACTGGCATCAGGGGACTTTGGCACAGTTCTTCTGCTTGTTTGTTCATGGCCAATTATGTGTGATTACTGTTGATTTTCACAAAACCAGGGGGAACAATAATAATCACTACTACACTGCAACATTTACAAAATTACAATGGGGAGAGCTACATAGTTACTTTGTTCATGAGGCATGTGTGTAAACTGAGATTTTATTAGGATCTGATGCAGAACATCAGCTACTGAGGTCAGGGGCGTTTCCAGGCTCTTGAAACATTGGGGGCTTAGCCCAGCCCAGAAATCTCCCTACCGTTGCCGCCTACCCAAAGTACATCTATAAAGCAACACTACTGGTAATAATTAACACTGATAATATTAACTAGGGGGGTGTGG
>NC_060153.1:10905304-10917910 GCF_021292245.1 Micropterus dolomieu | reverse complement strand
TCTTCTATGCCGTATGAGTCAAATGCTTCCCACAATCGAACCTCCAGGCTCATTGTTCAGCAAATGTTTATGTTCCCTGTATCCAACCATCTTTTTATCACCTTAGTTAGAGAATAAATTCACTGTAATATAATCAAGAGCTGTGTGTGTTGCCTATTTATAGTTCCTGCCAAGAGAATTGACCCTTTAGATATGAGACTGACCGACTGATTTAAGATAATTGAGCGATTATTAACTAACTGATCACTAGTAATAATTGTATAATTATTCAAAACTACCTAGAGGTCCGGAGACTCTAGGATTATAACAACTCCGGTGGTGCCCTTAACGAGGAATTAAATAAAATGATTTTATGAATCTTAAAAATTCATAATTGGGTATCAATTCTCATAAATGTATTAAAATGCATAACTAATAAATTTAGGTCTACTACATGTTTTATTTTCTTTCTTTTGTTTTGTTAAAAGTTATCAGTCTGTTAACTTACACTGGTCTAATTCAGGAACGACCAAGTTCCCTTTTAAGCTTTTTAAGTGACCCAGTCACTTGGTCTCACCAGTGGCAACGAAGGACACCTGAAAAACAGCCAAATCGCCAGACGGAGGACGGCCAACTCTTGAGGGTTTTTACTCAATCAGACACGGAGAACCTTCGGAGAATCTCCTAGCAAAAAGCCAGGATCGGGCAGCTAGCGTGGGACCCGTGCAACAGGCCAAAGTAGGCCACCGACAAGCAGTAAGACCAAAACAAAGCATTCTATGGTCAGTGTTAATGGTCAGTGTTAATATTGTCTTTTTAATTCCTAAACTCGCTTAATTTCATTAGTTCTCCTCTGCCGTATGAGTCAAATGCTTCCCACAATCGAACCTCCATTCTCATTGTTTAGCCATTGTTTATTTCTCTGATGTATTTAACCACCTTTTTATATCACATTAGTTAGTTAATAAATTCACTGTAACCAAGGAATTGTGTGTGTTGACTATTTATAGGCTGTAAATAGCATCATAGAGTACGGTCTGGACCTGCTCTTTTATAAAAAGCGCTGTGAGATAACTGTTGTTGTGATTTGGCGCTATATAAATAAAATTGAATTGAATTGAATTGAAAAATTGAATAGATGCTTTGCGATTTGTAGAGGACTACAAAACACTTTGGAAATCATGCCAAATAAGGCAAAAGACAATTTTGAATAGATTTAAAGTAATTTCAAAGACGTTTTCTAAACAGCAGTCATGGCCTGACGGTCACACCGCATGACATTTTGAAACTTCAATTATCAGAAAAATTACAAAAAGCTAATGTTTTTTTAAAGTTAAAGATGAGTACATATATGGGAGAGGTCCTGTGTTTATATGGTATGCTTTCAACCTTTTCTTTTGTGAAAAAAATCCAGCAGACACAAAATGTAGGCGTCACGTCATTGACCCAAATTTTGTCGGTCAGTCGGTCCACCACTTTGGTCCAGAATGAAATGTCTCGGCAACTATTTAACAGATTGTCATGACTTTGTAGAGACATTCATGGTCACCAGAAGATGAAACCTACTGCTACCATGGCGTTTACACCTGTAGTTTGGAGTTAAATGTCTCAACAACTATTGGCTGGATTGCTATGAATTTAGGTAAGTGCATTCATGTCCCCCTCAAGATATATTGTAATCACTTTGGTGATCCCTTGACTTTTCATCTTGCTTTATTATCAGGTCAAAATGTTGATTTCTCCGATACTTTGGTGTAAATACCTGCAAAACTAACGCAATTCTCATCAGCCTCAGCTGTACTGTGTTTAGTTAATGTTAACATGCTAACATTTTTAAACTAAGATGGTGAAAATGGTAAACATTCTTGCTGAACATTAGCATGTTAGCATTGTCATTGTGAGCATGTTTACTCAAATCATTGCTGAGCCTAAGTGCAGCCACGCAGAGATGCTAGCATGGCTGTAAACTGTTACAATAGGGCCACACAGCCTGCGTGAGTAGCACGTGTGCATTGTGGAACCGCTTGCTTTTCATTTCGTCGCCCATGTTATGGGGCAATATTGGGTTATTTAGATTGTATTATCAAATGCTGTTATGCTGTTATTAAGGTCAAGAATGAAGAATTCTGATGCAACGTAAATAATTTTCTAATTCAACACAAACAACTAACACTACAAGTGAACCACAACAAAAACCTAAGATTTATGGAAGCAGACATTTTAATCAAAGTTGTGGAATAAAGTTTGAGCTTGAAAACTGAATCTCCAAAAGTAGACAGTGGACAAATTTTAGAAATATAGATATGTGAGTCTGGAAAAAAATAATAATAATAAAGCAAGGTCAGAGAGGGCTCAGCCTGGGTGAACGTTTTTGTTTACCTTACCTATTTCCAGAATAAATTTCATAAGTTTATGAAAAAGTAGGTACCAAATTTAAGAGATGTCCTGACATGGCTCACCCTACGGCAGATAGAGAGCATGTTTTTACAGTGGGTTACATAATGTCCTACTATTAAAGGTCCATTTCATTAGAATACATGATGCAGAGGAATATTAACCCATTTAAAGATCTCTCCCTATTTCACTACCTGTTATCATGTGGGCAACGTTCCATGTTTAGCTAACTGAGCTATATATTGATACAAGGAGAGGCAAAACGTCCTTTGTTCTGAAATGCCATCCGCAGCAAAGTCAACTTCTGATGACTTTTTCCCCCCAGGTCTCTCTGTATGTTTCCTTATAAAACAAACTATGGTTTTGATTAGAATGTCTTATCATTTGTATAAATTATTTATTGTCCCAAATGTTTCCTGGAAGTGTGGAAATTAAGTATATCTCACATCAAACTATAGTCTCTGCATGACGTACAAGAATTTCAGCCTCACTTGAAAATTCATTGAAATGACAAAAGACAATTGCAGTTGTTCACAATTGCTAAGACACATTTCTTGAAACCTTCACCCATATTCTTAAAACTTTTAACACAAAACCCAATCTTTAAACTACATTCATAAACTCACCTGACTCTTCTGGCAAAATCAAACAATGCTTTCAAAACACAGATACTACATCAAAAAATTGAGAGAAATTGTTTTTGCATAGAGGAAACACATTTTCCAATTTAAAAAGTATAGTAATCACAACTTAGTACAGTAAATAAATAGTATACTGTAAATACTGCAAGTAATACAGTATATCTGTATATTCAAATACAGTAGAAGAAGAAGAAAACTATAAATGGAAAGCACATTACACTCAAAAATGTTGTGCTGCAACTGCAAAATCAAAGTCCATACCATACAGTTTTTGCCCGTTGCTTGAACACGTTTTGCAAAACTTGGCTCATTGTGTCAAAACTCTACACACAAGCAAATAAACCATCTATGTCAAATTGAAACTCTGCTATTAAAACATAACAATCCTTTGTCAAAATGTCACTCTGATGACAAAATGATACCCACTTGCATCATATGAATACACTTTCAGATCAGCAGCAACACACTAGTCTACTTTATATAAAACACTGTAGTCTTTTGTATTCACTGCTGTTATTCAGTTCCACAGAGGGAATATTTTCACAACAACCAAAAAATTAAATACTCACTTCAAAATCATTACATTACAGTAGTATATTTTACAGTGCAGAAAATTTAGTTAAAGCAAAAATAAAACAAACAATACACTACTGTAAACACAGAAAAACACAATTGTGCGCAAGTGGGCTTATGGATCCTGCCATCTGTTAGGGTCTGACCACAGGATCTCATCAAGATCACAAGCAATGTCTTTTCTCGCTAAGCCTCGGGGAAAATATCCCCTTGTGTGCCGAAGCCATCCCTGGATTGACCTTAACTCAATGTCTCCGCAGGCTTGTTCCATTGCCTGCAGAAGAGGCATACGGGCATGTGGTTGGTGGTCATATACGCGCCATCTCCAAGCCTCTATAGGATTTAGAAATGGCGAGTAAGGGGGCAAGTACACAACTTCAAATTGATCATGGTTAGTGAACCCGTTTTGGACCAGAGCATCCCGATGGAAACTAACATTATCCCAGACAACAACAAACCTGGGCTGCTCTGGTCCATCCTGTACAACTGCATCAGGAAGTGCATCTAGAAATGTAATTATGTGTTGCTCATTATAGGGACCCAGTTTGGCATGATGGTGCAGTAGCCCTCGAAGACTTATAGCAGCACACAATGTGATATTTCCCTCGCGCTGCCACAGGACATGCACAATTGCCCTTTGGCCAATTTTATTACATGCCCGTCGTCTGTTTTTGCGAAGGTTGAATCCACCCTCGTCAATCTAAATACATGCGGCTGGCCAGCTCCATCCATATCCAAGATTCTCTGTAACAAAAAATACACTACACTACTGCACATACAGAACAGACCCACCCCACCACACAGGTACCTGTGTAGCTTTCTGAATGAATCTATGTGGTACTGATCCAGTGGTACATATTCATCTGTTACTGGACTGCACCCATTCTGTATTGTAATTGTAAAGGACTGTAACACTTACCTGTACATATTCATGTCGAAGTTCTTTGACCCTGACACTGTTCCTCTCAAATGGGACCCTTTACAATTGCTTCAGGGTCATGTTGTGCTTTACCAAGATGCGTCTGATAGTGGTAATGCTTACTAAATTTATGTTGTTGAATACTTGCCTATCTGCAAGTTTTTTTTGCATTAGCTGGTGGAGATGGATTGCATTGTTTGCTCTGACTAGGTGCACTATGGCAAGTTCCTGCTGTTGGGTGAACAGGCGTGGGCATCCGTCTGTAGAAAAATGCAACCACATATTGTTCTTGTTTGCTTGTTTTTTTTACAGTACTGTATATACTGTACTTTACTGTATCTACCACAGTACTGAAACATCTCAATACGTTATCACGGTATGTTTCACAAAACTACCACTTTTGTTGGAAAAGGAGCATTAGCCAACCTGGATTACAATACATGTGATACGGTAAGGTGATATGGTACAGTACTGTAAATACTCTAGATACAGTCTGAGTAGAGAGTTGAAGACCTGTTTTCCAGTCGGAATGTCCTTATTATGGATGTAACTGTGAAACGGATTAGATTAGGGTGGACTCTCTGCCCAGCTTCCCACATAGTCAGGCCATGGTTTATGACATGGTCCACCAAAGCTGCTCTTATGTCATCTGAAGTAATGGTCCTTGCATGGCCTCTTTGACCACGTCCTTCTCTCTCTCTCTCTGTCTTCCTCTTCCTCTGCCTCTAGCTCTCCCTGCCTCCATGCTTGCAAAGTTCTCAAAATGGCTTAACTGAGGCCATTTTGTAGCTGACTGATTGGTGTTCAGTTTTGTAAGTAAGTATTTTCAGGTGTGTGTCTACGTTTTTTCAGTTAATGTGTTTTGTATTTTGAATAGATGTGTTTTCCCAATGGTACCCTGAGATTTCATGTTTGAACTAAGTGTCTTATGTATGAAAGTGTGTAGTGTCTAGGAGCAAGTGTGTCACAGAATTGCAACTAAAGTGCAAAGCAGCGCTTTTGTTTAAGGTATGGTTACACTTTGTTTAAGGTACAGTAACAACAACTTAAAGTTATGTTACTTTGGTTTAAGCATGTGTCTGTAGTGTTCAAGCAATGGGTAAAAACTGTAAGACTTCGTCCACATCACATGCAACCTTGTCCCTTGTCAAGCAAAGGAGGAAAACCCTCAGAAGTGCTGGATGCAGCCTTACTGTAACAACACTCCACACGTCTCAACACAGGCCAATTCCAATGCCCATAAGAGATTTTCCGTAGCAAATGTGTTTCGGTCATAGACCTTCCACCATCAGGCAGAGAAAAAGTCTTCTGTTGGATTGAAGTAAGGGCTCTAGGTTGAAGGTAAACATTTATGAATCACTGGCTGCTGGTTTACTTTGAACCACTTGCTTAGCAGGACACCACAGTAAAAGCTGACATTGTCCCATAGACAGGATGTGCAGCCAGCTGATGATCCTGCTGCTCTCACTCAAACACAAAATTCCAACGACCACCCTGAAAAGTAAGATGATGTTCAGTGTTATTTGGCCCCAAGGTTGAATGACAGTAGAGAACCTGTCCCTTAGTGTTATAGTCAAGACCGCCCAAACTGAGACCAAGTCAAGACCAAGAACAGAGTTTATCGAGACCAAGACTTTTAGGGGCTGAGACCAAGTCGAGGGGGAGACCGAGTCAATACCAAGACCAAGACCAGTTCCCCACATTACATGACACACAATAAAATGTGGAACGAGATCATAGGTACTTCTCAAATTGATCTGAAAGATCCACATTCCCATTAAAACACCCACATACAAACACTAAAAGCTGAAATCAACGTAAGCATCTTTATCGTGGGGACAGTTGTTAACGGTAACAACACATTTTTCATAAAGGTTATTGGTTGCATTTAAAGCAATACGTTTTACATCCAATCAAAGTTAGGATATTAACAAATAAATCAGACAATGCAAAAGCAATTTATTGATATTCCCAAAGTTATGGTCTTGACTGGTCTTGAAATAAAATCCCAAGTCCTCAATGTCCGAGACCGAGACAAGACCGAGTACAAATGCAGTCGAGTCCGAGACAAGACCAAGACCATCAAAAAGTGGTCTTAAGACTGGTCTCGAGACCAAGACCGTTCTCAAGTACTACAACACTACTGTCCCTTACTTATAGCTTGGTCAAAGTCTGACATTGCCACTACACTGGCCAGGGACTTGACCCCATTTTGGTTTGATCAGATCATTAGAAACAAGTGTGCAGAATTATGAGTTGTTGTGTGTAAAATATGATAGCTGTGTTTAACTTTTGCTGCATGTATTTATGTGTGAGAATGTGTTTAGAGTTTTGCCAAAAGAGTGACTGATTCGACAAATGGGTTTAGACCATTGAGCATTTGGTTCAGAGAATGGGGTTTAGTGTTTTAGCAATTGTGAAAAACTGCAATTAGAAAATTTGATTATTGCTGAAAGACAACAGACTATCCTGCATTCTCTGAATATAATATTATCCATGATAGGCTACAGATTGAAGGGGAAATAGCAGAGCATGAGGAGACAAATCTTTCTAATAAATGAAGAAAGTTGTTTGATTTTTAATTTTATTACACATACAGCTAACACAGATCCACAATTTTAACTGGATGGTGAATCAGAAACAAAATTGGTATAATACAGTTGCTTCTGTAATTTTTCCCAGTATAAAATGGCTGTGCTGTGATCAGTCCAATAACCATTTCCGATAAAGGGGTTTGTCGGTCCTCCGACTTGACAACTGAGAAAGCTCCATCTACTGGTGAAGACGTGATGCTATTGAATGCTCCAGAAAATGCTAGTAAGAGGACCCTGGATTGTTTTATTGTTTTAGTGAAAATACCAAGGTCAAAAATGTACTTTCATGCTCAACTGTGTGTATTTTTTTTATCCATATACATAATATATCATATACATTGATAAACGTTCATAAATTAACAAATTGCTTTAAATAGTGAGAAATGAGTCTGACAACATTCAGAAGAGTAAAACCTTAAAAAACTAAATTTTTGGATGCAATGGATGATGTCTCCATTTTATAATTAGCTTTAAAAGAGGTAGTGCTATTTCATCTTCACCAAAGTTTAGAAGTAGAAACTTCACATAGAAAGGTCACGATTTCCCTTTTGACCTCTGTTAATCACACACTTCCTAATGATCAGAACTGAAAAATCTGTTTGAAGACAATGAAGCGTAGCTCTTGTTTCTGGTTCTGTACTTTGGTAATGAGGTAATGTGTTCTTTTACATATATATATATATATATATATATATACACATACATACATATATATACACATACATACATATATATATATATATATATGTGTGTGTATGTATAATTAATCTAAGAAAAAATACTTATGAGAGAAAAATGTTGTATATAAGCCCATGAGGAGTGAGTGAGAGACAGTGGAACTTCTGAGCTTCTATAGCTCATTCAATTTGTTCCATCAGTATGTATATATGTGAAGATATATACAGTAAGATGAATCACGTTTATTTATAAACTGCTATGATATTCACTTTTATAGCCCCAGTCATTCTGCAACCCAATGCAAACTACTAAGAACATGTCTCCAAGGACATTATATTATTTACCAATCAGTGAAAAAGGCAATTTGGGCCCAAACTGTCATAACATTAATTGATAAGGAAGGAAAATACGCAACTATTATCGCTACATAACTATGACCCTTTTCAGTCTAGCACAATGACGCAGACTCCTGGGTTGAATGGGGTTTGGATACACTCAGGCCATGTTTCTAGGTATGACAAAAATTTAATTCATTTTAATGCTGTTGTACTGACTTGCCAAATCGACCTGACTTCCCAACCACAGAAAGACAGCAAGAGAAAGAGAGATAGAGAAAGCAGGAGACAACTGCAAACGAAATTGAACTTTATCTGGTTCAGTAGTTATATAATGTCCCCTGTGGCAAACTTGAGTCTCTGTGAAACACAACATCAAAGCTGTGTCAGAAATCCATACAAGGTACTAATTCTATACAGCAGGCCTATATACAAAGTACTAATTGTCATGGTATGCTGGTTTAGCAGTTTGTGTACAAAAAAACAACATGTATTACCATTTTACCAAAAGGAAACTTACATGCAAAGTCAAATATTAACCAAACTGCAACATCAAAAATATTTTTACATTCAAAGATTTATTTATGTATTTATTTTTTTCTGTCTCACAACCACCCACAATCTATTATTTTTCTTCTAGCTGTAAACAGCCCCATCATTTCCTTTGTGCTTTGCATTGGGGATGAACACTGTTAACCAACATCACGCTCAAAAATGTGTCATATTTAGGATGCACACCGACTAGTTTGGGTTTACTACAGTTTGGCACTTTAACAATGTGAATACACTACATACTCAAAACCTGCTTAAAATTTGTATGTAATTGAAAATCACACTACATCTAAATAAATCTAATTTAGTCACACAACACAACTCTCCTACAAGAGATCCTTCATGAATGTAATAATGTTCAGTTTTAGTTTGGATCTGTTTTAGAGAGGTGTTGTCTCAACTGTATGGTTAGTATGGAGGCTTGTTGTAGTTTGTGGTGCTGTTATAATATGTTGCATCATACTGAGATGTGCTTCTAATATTATTTCTAGGGTTTCAAATCTTGTGCATTTTCCCTAACTGAGAGTTGAACATGTTAATAATCAATACTGATGAATCATTAATAATGAATAAGATACAAAATGCCCTTCTGTTCTCAGTTTTAAATTAATCTAGAAGCACATTAGTTATGTGAAACATTCATTCATGAAGCACAAAAAATTTTAAACTCAACCAGCTAGCCTCCACAGAGCTATGTGTGTCTGACTGGTGTGCCCTCGGATAGCAGGACAGCAGATTTCAAATGCCAGTTGATGTAGTGGCATGCAACTGTGATGTAATGTTAAATCTCTGCAGTTAACACAGTCCAACATTCAGTCGTTATAGGCACCTTGTCAAATTAACACTGACATGGTGTTCCACTTTCAACTTGCACTGCAACCGTCTTATGCTGACTTTTCAGGTGATACAACATTGATGTACCTGATCTGTATTTTTAGATGGTGTCGCAATATTTACATTGAGCATCGTCCTCTTTTACAGTGTAATGCTCTCATGCTGGACTGCGTTTTTTACCCTCTTTATCTTGTCTCACCATGTCTCGCCGACCGCTTCTTCCTGTATTGTAGTTAGTAGTTTTCCTGAACTGCAAAGGTGGTCCACCCTCTTGTGGTATAAATCTTAATATATGTGAGCTGGTGGTACACAATGTACTATGGTACACAAAACAAACATTATTAGTTAATACGTTTTTAATTGGGTACATTCTTAGTTTTTCACAATTGCTAAGACACATTTCTTGAAACCTTCATTCATTTTCTCGAAACTTTAAACACAAAACCTAATCTTTAAACGACATTCACAAAACCCCTTTCTCTTCTGGCAAAATCAGACATTCGCCTCAACACCATGTGATCTATGCGCAAAATCAATATGTAAAACACTACAGAGCATTCTTTAAACACTATGAAAAACAATTAGAACACAGAGTCCAGGGCACAAAGTTACAGTTTGCATCTAGGAAACACATTTTCCAATTTAAAAAGAATAGTAATCACAACTTATTACAATAAATATATAGTAAACTGTAAGTACTGCAAGTAATACAGTATTGAATATCTGTATATTCAGCACTTGCATATAAATACAGTACTGTAAGCCCAAAGAACAAAGAAAACTCTAAATGAAAAGCCTATTAAGTCAATGAGAGATTCATTCTGCCTCAGCATCACGTCTTTGTGCTGAGTCTGGCCAGAGAATTTCGTCCTCATCACATGCAACCTTGTCCCTTGCCAAGCAAAGAAGGAAAACCTTCTGGTGTGCTGGATGCAGCCTTACTGTAACAACACTCTACACCTATCTCACCACAGGTTAATTCCATTGCCTGTAAGAGATTTTCCCTAGTAAATGAATTTCGGTCCACCACCAGGCAAAGAAAAATTCCTTTATTGGATTGAGGTAAGGGCTTTATGGTTGAAGGTAAACATTTATGAATCACTGGTTGCTGGTTTATGTTGAACCACTTGCTTAGCGGGACACCACAGTGAAAGCTGACATTGTCCCATAGACAGGATTTGCTGCCGGCTGATGATCCTGCTGCTTACACTCTTTGCCTACAGCAAAGAGCTATACATGTAGGCTTTGCACCTTTCTATTGTAACTGCTTTGTCTCATTTATTTTGATGATTTGACTTTTAACTCCTCAGTAATTGCATTTAGACTCTATGTGGAGCCAATCTGACCTATGACCCCTCACATCACTTGCTCTGAAGCAAGTGTAGCATGAGCTGGCACCGAGATTTGGACCCTTGATGCGAGCTCAGTCTGAGAAAAATTACAGTCTTCAGCCACCTGAGTCTGCTTCAAATGTCGGCAATTCACTGACTCATGGAAAGATTGGGGAAGTGCAGGGTTGAATGTCAAGTAGTGCTTTTTAAACTAATTGCCTTCAGTGTCTTTGGAGAAGCCGCTGTGGGCTAGGTCTGATTAGAAAGGAAGCTTCATGAATCTGACCACCTGATGAGTAGATGGGTATTGTTGCACTCTAATGGAAACATCTCTAGTTGAACAAGAATGGTGCACAATTTGTGTTACAGCACATTTAGTTTGTTGGTTGCCTGGTTTTGCTGTTATTCTAGAGTAGGACATTTTTGACATGCCACCTGACTTTACTGAAAATTTACACTTATTTGTACAAAAACAAATGTAATGTTTTTCATCTGATATGTGAAAAAAGGAAGACTGTAGACTCGAGCAGGACCAAATAGTTTTTTTAACTGCAAGTCTAAATTTCTACAAGTTTCTTTTTTTTTTTACTTATCTATATATAAACTGCTCAAAAAAATAAAGGGAACACTAAAATAACACATCCTAGATCTGAATGAATGAAATAATCTCATTAAATACTCCTTTCTTTACATAGTTGAATGTGCTGACAACAAAATCACACAAAAATTATCAATGGAAATCAAATTTATCAACCCGTGGAGGTCTGGATTTGGAGTCACACTCAAAATCAAAGTGGAAAACCACACTACAGGCCGATCCAACTTTGATGTAATGTCCTTAAAACAAGTGAAAATGAGGCTCAGTAGTGTGTGTGGCCTCCACGTGCCTGTTTGACCTCCCTACAACGCCTGGGCATGCTCCTGATGAGGTGGCGGATGGTCTCCTGAGGGATCTCCTCCCAGACCTGGACTAAAGCATCCAATGCCACGTTGCACCACAGACTGTCCAGGCGTTGGTGGATGGAACGAGACATGATGTCCCAGATGTGCTCAATTGGATTCAGGTCTGGGGAACGGGCGGGCCAGTCCATAACATCAATGCCTTCCTCTTGCAGGAACTACTGACACACTCCAGCCACATGAGGTCTAGCATTGTCTTGCATTAGGAGGAACCCAGGGCCAACCGCACCAGCATATGGTCTCACAAGGGGTCTGAGGATCTCATCTCGGTACCTAATGGCAGTCAGGCTACCTCTGGCGAGCACTTGGAGGGCTGTGCGGCCCCCCAAAGAAATGCCACCCCACACCATTACTGACCCACCGCCAAACCGGTCATGCTGGAGGATGTTGCAGGCAGCAGAAGGTTCTCCTCCTCCACGTCTCCTGATGTACTGGCCTGTCTCCTGGTAGCGCCTCCATGCTCTGGACACTACACTGACAGACACAGCAAACCTTCTTGCCACAGCTCGCATTGATGTGCCATCCTGGATGAGCTGCACTACCTGAGCCACTTGTGTGGGTTGTAGACTCCGTCTCATGCTACCACTAGAGTGAAAGCACCGCCAGCATTCAAAAGTGACCAAAACATCAGCCAGGAAGCATAGGAACTGAGAAGTGGTCTGTGGTCACCACCTGCAGAACCACTCCTTTATTGGGGGTGTCTTGCTAATTGCCTATAATTTCCACCTGTTGTCTATTCCATTTGCACAACAGCATGTGAAATTGATTGTCAGTCAGTGTTGCTTCCTAAGTGGACAGTTTGATTTCACAGGAGTG
>NC_060153.1:10903019-10905284 GCF_021292245.1 Micropterus dolomieu | reverse complement strand
CCTCCCAGACCTGGACTAAAGCATCCGCCAACTCCTGGACAGTCTGTGGTGCCACGTGGCTTTGGTGGATGGAGCAAGACATGATGTCCTAGATGTGCTCAATTGGATTCAGGTCTGGGGAACGGGCGGGCCAGTCCATAGCATCAGTGCCTTCCTCTTGCAGGAACTGCTGACACACTCCAGCCACATGAAGTCTAGCATTGTCTTGCATTAGGAGGAACCCAGGGCCAACCGCACCAGCATATGGTCTCACAAGGGGTCTGAGGATCTCATCTCGGTACCTAATGGCAGTCAGGCTACCTCTGGCGAGCACATTGGAGGGCTGTGCGGCCCCCCAAAGAAATGCCACCCCACACCATTACTGACCCACCGCCAAACCGGTCATGCTGGAGGATGTTGCAGGCAGCAGAACGTTCTCCACGGCGTCTCCAGACTCTGTCACGTCTGTCACATGTTCTCAGTGTGAACCTGCTTTCATCTGTGAAGAGCACAGGGCACCAGTGGCGAATTTGCCAATCTTGGTGTTCTCTGGCAAACGCCAAACGTCCTGCACGGTGTTGGGCTTTAAGGACAACCCCCACCTGTGGACGTCGGGCCCTCATACCACCCTCATGGAGTCTGTTTCTGACCGTTTGAGCAGACACATGCGCATTTATGGCCTGCTGCAGGTCATTTTGCAGGGCTCTGGCAGCCCGGCTGACGGTGAGTGTCCTGGTTTTTTCTCCTTTTTTGTCTGTGATTCTGTTTTTTCCTTGTACTCTGCCTGCCTCCCTGTGTCTCGTCCCCCATGTGTGCTCCCTCTCTCCCTCTCCCTCCACTCCTGAGCCCAGCCAACGACCCGCAACTGCACCCCGTCAGCCACCTCCTCAGCCCGCCACACCTGCCAGCAATCAGCCTCATCTCCCACAGTACTTCTACCTCGGTTCTCCACTCCATCCCTGCTTGATCGTCGTTGCTCCTAACCCGGTGCCACTTGATCCTTCGAGCTTTAGTAAACCTGCATGCTCGGTTCCCCTGTCCTTGGTTTTTCCTGTGTCACTAACTGTCTTTCTGTCTGTCGCTGCCCAGGTGTGTGTAAAATTTTTCTCGCCTCGTGAAACTGAAAATATAACACATCATCTTTTCTTGGTAATCGTCTAACGTTACTGTTAATAACTAGCTTAGGTCCTGCTCATTCTGAAGTAATGGTCCCGCTCCACCGGAAGTAGGATAACAAAACGAACGCAATGACGTCACCCTTGTTGACGTGGAAAATAAGGTGAATATGCTGACTTGTAAACTTGCTCTCGTATACTTAGGGTGCTTCTCAGTTCTCTTAATTGCGTCCACATTTCCCTCACTTGCGTCTTTTCCTTGGAGGAAACCATGCAGGGAGAGAAGAAACGAGAAAATGTTTTTAGAGAAATGAGACGTTCTTTCCTCCGAAGCGTCAGGTGAAGCTACGTCCGTTTCTGATGACGCAACAGAACACAGCTGGATCAGCTGATTGCAGCTGTCAGTCAGCTTTAACAGCTTTTGCAAACGTGCACTGTGCTGATACTAATAAAGACTCACTGCAGAGCAGCATGTTTTCTGCCTGTATCTGTTGCTTGTGTAACAAACACCTACAGATGAAGAACACCCTGCATTCTGTATTTATACTGACCCTTATCTCAACCCAGGGCGTCAAATAGGCTACCGACACTTCGTCAGACTTTCTCAAAGCGCAGGTAGGCCTATTTCAGGGGTGTCAAACTAATTTTCACAGAGGGCCACATAAGCAATACAGTTACCCTCAAAGCGCCAGTTGCAACTGTAAGACTGTATAAACGTAACTACTCCTTAACATATTGTTAAATAACTGTCTCTTTATTTGATTATGTATTCAAGTTAAGGACATTTATCAGATATATAAATATAGCCTTAGTAAGAAATTTTCTCTGTTATTATAACATAAATAAATGAATTTATCAGATTTAAAAACCCTCATTACTCCAGCAATCAGAGATCAAACATTTCAAGTAAATAACAAAGACAAATATCATCAAACATAATCTTTTACAGTAACTTTTCACAGTCCAGAGGTGCAGAACCATGGTAAAACAAATAACTGTGAGCTGCTAATAACATGAGGGACAGATGTGGCATAAAACAAATAGTCCAGCTGCACACAGCCTTGCAGAGGGGATCCATTCAACTAATGACAGACAGTTTGATTACCTGGAAAAATGCAGACGTTACGGCTACTGGAGCCTAAGCCTAGTTAACACTACACGATTTTTAGCC
>NC_060153.1:10893520-10902999 GCF_021292245.1 Micropterus dolomieu | reverse complement strand
TGTAAGACTGTATAAACGTAACTACTCCTTAACATATTGTTAAATAACTGTCTCTTTATTTGATTATGTATTCAAGTTAAGGACATTTATCAGATATATAAATATAGCCTTAGTAAGAAATTTTCTCTGTTATTATAACATAAATAAATGAATTTATCAGATTTAAAAACCCTCATTACTCCAGCAATCAGAGATCAAACATTTCAAGTAAATAACAAAGACAAATATCATCAAACATAATCTTTTACAGTAACTTTTCACAGTCCAGAGGTGCAGAACCATGGTAAAACAAATAACTGTGAGCTGCTAATAACATGAGGGACAGATGTGGCATAAAACAAATAGTCCAGCTGCACACAGCCTTGCAGAGGGGATCCATTCAACTAATGACAGACAGTTTGATTACCTGGAAAAATGCAGACGTTACGGCTACTGGAGCCTAAGCCTAGTTAACACTACACGATTTTTAGCCACATTTGCCGCGCGGCGAGCGTCGGGCTGTGATTGGGAGTAAATCAGCGGTTGATCGGTGTGAACTACTCAAAGACGCATCAAAACGCCTCCTCAACACATTTCTGCCACATCACCGATGTCTGCCCGATATCTAGCACACCAAATATCTGGAGGAGTCGGCCGACTCGAAATCCACATCCAGCCAGTGAGAGCAGGCAGCTGGCAGAGTAGGCAGCTACTTTTCACCGCAAAACACTTTTTACTCCCCTCCAGCTCTCTCTGTAACTCAGACAATCCCTTCTACCTGTGTGTGTTAATCCATTCTTTCACCCACATTCTTTGTCTTTGTAACAAACAACAGCTGTTTTGTCTGTAGGTTTGAGTCATTTCCCATTTCACGTGTGTTTTGTTGACAAAACGTGGTTTGGAGACCAGCGTCGGGTGACAGAGTCCTTGTCAGCTCGTGTAGTGTGACCCCCTGTCACCGATCAGTCACGTAGTATGAACGCCGCAACGACTCCAGGACTCCCGTCACAAGACGGCAAGTTGTGTAGTGTGAACGGCACGGCCATTGGCCAACGCTGACAGTCTTGTTGTCTACACGAGCCTTAACTAACGTTAATCCTTCATCACTGATACTGTCTCATAACACAAAAGACATAGGCCTAGCCTACCGGGTTTTCTCCTTGAAGCACAAACGTTTTTTTATTCACTTTCCCACCATTCATGAAATTGCTTTCCTTCTGCATGAATTCTTCTGGTCTTGGACATTTAGGGATTGTTTGTATATGTAATGTTTAGCCCCATGGTCGAAGGAGGAGACATGGACATGGAGTTCTTCACCTGGTGCTTCAATTTATTTTTTCCACCAGATGCATGGAAAGTGCAGTTGTGCAAGTGAATTATTGCAAAAATATATCAAAAATTAACACAAACAAACAACGAGGAAACTCAGTATAAACTATTCAAATTATCATTGCAAACTGATATTAAACAACACAAAAACCTATATCAGGCCCTGACTATTGGGCTCTAGCACATGTGCCCTTCCAGGCCAAAGCTGTTCTCCCCAGGGGGGCCTCTGCCTCCTTCCTTTATACCAGAAGCCCCTCCTACAAGACAAACCAAAGTTAACTGACAATCAATTAAACACCATTATGTTACCTCAACAGTCCAAAACCTTTCTGGCTACATCAATACACAATATATCAACTATAAAACCAGAAATGAAATGTTACATGCTAAACAAAGCTTCTCAAAACTTAAGGTACTCCAGTACACCCGTCTGTACTGGCTCCCCCCTATAAATGACTCCACACTCCATCACTTCCTGATTGCCACTTTGGCCCAGATCCCTGCTTGAGGATGAGAACAGGTGAATAAAACATACAAACATTTGGATGACCTTGGGTAAATCCAATAAGCTAAAATAAATGGCTTGAAATGAACTGTGTATGTGTTGTATTTATCTAACCATGATTTCAACTCTTCCGACTAGTACTTAAATGAACTGAAATGAAATGACATGAAATGACCAGCCATGTGTCCATTGATGCTAGCCCATATGCTAAAGGTAATGCTAATGCTAAACATCCTACGCTAATGCTCAGCCACGGTTAGCTTATCATGCTAAGACCAATACTACTGCTGGCTTAAATGAAGGCATGGGGTAGCCCCATTTCAATATAAGTACTGTAGTGGGTGTGGTAACATTGCAATCTAGTGGTGGGATGCCGTCACTTCTCGGGTCACAAAATCGACATGCATTGTGGGAGATGTAGTTTATGGCAGCATAGACTTTTATTTTAGGACAATCATGGATCTTGAGTCTGACACGTGGCCTATTTGATGCACTTGTTATGCTGTATACTGCGTCCTGCTCAGAGGCATAGGATCATTTCTACTGGGAGAATGCATTTATATTATTTAATGTTTATCCGTATTTATTGATATTGTAATTGTGGAATAATTAGGCCTATTAAATAACCCAGAATATTATAACAGTGTCTTCTGATTTTTTTAGGCTAAAAGTTTCAGGGGAAATTGAAATGATGTAACTCACATCAGAGAAGACTTAAACTCAGTTTTAGGCTGTCTATTTATTTCATCTTCTGAGATCTTTTAACACCACTCCATACATTTTATTTGCAAGTCAGATCACTCATCACGGATTGATCACTGTGTTCCATCATATCAATCCAACGCTTTTTTTATGTGTTACTTGCTGAGACACACTCTCTGACTTTCTCTGACTTTAAATGTCTCCATAATAAAAGTTAATAAGAGAAATAACATAGAAGATTTCCCTTCTATGTTTTAATAAATTATACAGTTATTTGTGCTCTTTTTGTTGTTCAGACCTATAGTGAACACAGATTTTAACTCGACAGTGAATCGCTTGAAATATACTTAAGCAGTAATACACTTGAGTTTAATCCGTGTCTTTACTCTGTTGTGATTTTGTGATGTTCAGATCGAAGGTTACGATATGGTAACCCTAATTCTATAAGCACAGATGGAGCCCTCTACTGGACTCTATGGGTACTACCTTTTCCAATCACAAGCACGCACTAACCCACTGAAATTTTTATTGTGCACGTAGCCAACCAATAGGACGTCGCTACCGATACGTGCGTGACGTATAAATAGCAGTGTCCCTACTGCCTCAGCATTTGACCACCTCTTCAGCAGATGGCGTCAGAGCGGCAGGGCTCATCGGTAGAGGGCTCCGCCTGTGCTAATAGAACTAGGGTTACCATATCGTAACCTTCTTTCTATCTCACACAGGCTCGCCCTCTACTGGACTCTGTGGGTACAGTGGGTGGAGCCCGATGACAGCCAAAGTCCACCACGCCAACCCTGTCGGCCACAGGCCGGTGTAGGTACCAGATGTGCTCGGGGGCCTGCGCCTGTCGATAACGTCACATAACGTGATGACATAACAGATTGTGATTGGCTGTACGTCGGAGTACTTACGGATATAGCATTAACGGGTCCTAAGATCAACTATTGAGACCCCAGAGCCGTTAAACAATTTTATTTAACGGCTCTGGGAGAACTTAACACAACTTAAACAGAACACAATGAAATACAGCTGGACTTAACACAGCCCGGCAATAGCTGTGTATTAATGTTACAACGCTAATGTTAGCTGCCGATCAAGTTAAGCTAACAGTAGCTTAATTAAGCTACTCGGACAAACTACATAGTGCCCCGGTTATAAATGTAGGTATCAGATCTGCTCAGGATCTTTATAAAATATTTATGCTTTTATTTCATATTTACTTTGGCGTACGCACCCCCGTTTGCTTAAGTGGATCTGCAGCTAACATTAGCGTCGGAACATTATTCACCGAAAACTAGTATCCGTAAACACTACGACATCCAGCCAATCACCATCTGCCACATCATCATACAAACGTACAGCCAATCACGTTATGTCACGTTACCAGCAGGTGCAGGCCCCCGAGCAGATCTGACCACCCGAGCACATCTGGTACGTACACCGGCCAAAGTCCCGACCACCACATCACCTAGTGACACCCCTGAGAAGGTTGCTGGACTGATAGGGGCTTGGCTTGACCATTAACAACTGGACTGCCCTGACCTCTCACTGGAACGTCGGGCACTGCCAGTGTATGTTCCCTCTCTACACCCAGTAGTCACCAGATCCTCACTTTTCAGATCCTAAGTCGCACTTTGCGAGCAGGATCCCGAGAAGGAGCCCAACATATCCAAGAGATGGAAACGCACAAATGGCACGGTAAGGGCCAAGATGCCATTGTGCAGATCTCTTCGACACACACCCCACTGAAAAAGCGTCGTAGACACTTCCACACTTCCGAGTGGAATGTGCACGCACCACTAAGGGTGGGTCTGTTCCTGCCCGTGTACAGGCTTGGGAGATTCACTCACAAAGCCAGCTGGCCAAGCTCTTCTTGGACAGGATTTTACTGACTGCACTATCACTGTAACAGACGAACCAGTGCATCGAATGGGGGCTGTGTGCTCTACGTTGGACATTGGCATAGCACACATGGACACAACAGATGCATTCGGTAGCGACGTCCTATTGGTCGGCTACGTGCACAGTAAAAATTTCAGTGGGCAAGTGCGTGCTTGTGATTGGAGGAAGTAGTACCCATAGAGTCCAGTAGAGGGTGGAGCCTATGTGAGATAGAACAGTCCGATCAACTGCAGCGTCCAATCAATTAACAGATATCCAATAAAGGGGTGTGTCGGTCAGTAAAAGACTGACCTCGAAGGATGCAATGTGATCTATCCTCGCTCATAGCTCCCCAGAGATCGCTCCTCGGTCTTCACTCCTCGGAGCGCAAATAAGAGCTTTGGGACGGTGATGATGGCAGAGCAGAACAACTTCCTGTTCAAACGAGGAGCGCGGAAACGGCAAATAAAGGAATTGAGAAACACCCTTGGTCATTGTCGTATGTCCTACATACAATATGCATTATCTTAACTCGTTTTACAACCACTAACATCTGTGTCACTTCACATAAGGCGTTCCCTTCATGGTATCTCAGAGATATATCTTTTTCTAAGAATATGCTTTACATAGCCTGACTTGATTTCTTCTAAGAGACTTAAACCAACACAGTTACAAAGGTATGCGTAAATAAACACGCAGATTAGACAGCTAAACTAGTTTGCTTAAGGCTGAATCCAAACACACACAGACTCAAAAAATCCTTCAAATTAGACTTTAAATGTCTCTAATAATAGAATTTTTGTGGAATGATAAGACCCACGCCTTTGGTTTAGGGGACATGGGTTTGATTCCCTCTGCGACACATCCACCAATGTGGATTTGCCAGTTCTTGCTGTGAGATGTTACTCCACTCTTCCACCAAGGTGCCTGCAAGTTTCTGGACATTTCTGGGGGGAATGCCCCTCGCCCTCACCCGCAGATTCAACAGGCCCCAGGCATGCTCAATGCCATTGCAGAAAACTGATCGATTGATCGATCAAACATAGCTGTGTTATGTGTGTTATGTAAAATAAGGTACAGCGGAACCTAGTATTTATTTTCATTCTTTTAATTAAACAACACAAATAAGCTGCAGACAGTTATAAAAACTCTAGAATGTTCTCCACTTGTTACCCTGTAGTTATACAGTAATATTAGGGGTGTGGGCTGTATTATAAAGTGCCCACTGTCCCATAGTCTATAATTACATAGTAACAACAAGCTATGCGCTCTTCTCCTATTCTTACTCTGTATTCACATATAAACAAGGCATGTGGGGTGGAATATAAATTTTTTTTATTGTATTGTTTACAATTAGACATTTCTCCATGACTATTGTTAATGCCTACTTTTGTGGGGGTTTGTATTTTCCTTGTTGCTCACCATTTTTCCCTCCTCTTAGAAAGATGCGAGTGACCACAACAAAGGAGCTATAAAATTTTCATCTATGTAATTCATCAATTGTTCAATTCTCCCCATGACACTTCACTCTATTAGTTTAAGCGGACTATTTTTGTTAGTTGTTGTGACTTGACTGGATGAAGAATCCATCCAAAATCCAGGCAATTCCAATAATTTTTTCTGCAACTGTATAGATAATAATGTAAAAATAATCTACATGTTGCAGCTTTGGTCTCAATGATTCAGTTCAATTAGTCAATTAGGACCTCCTAAGTAAGGGTTATAGTTGTGTTTTCAACTGGAGGAAACACATGCATATTGACAATTAAGAAATTTAGGTTTGAATGTGTACTTTCTGGTGCATACGACCTATTTAGCTCTAAAAGAATATATTCAAAATTTTTAATCTTTACTTTTTTATTTTGGAGCATCATAACAATAACTTTAGCTTCTCTAGAGACTTATGTAGTCTGTTTCCTCATAAACAAAAACTTAATGTGGTCCTGGCAATCATTCATGTGATTAATAATTCTCTGGCTTCGGGAACCTTCCCAACCACTTTCAAAAATGCTCAGGTTACACTCTAGCTCAAAAAGTCCTCCCTCAACCCTACTCAAGTTGAGAACTATTGTCCAGTTTCACTTCTACCATTTCTTTCCAAAGCTACTGAACAGGTTCAAACAGGTCTCAGAATTCCTCTCACGGAATGATCTCCTAGATCCATATCAACCTGGTTTTAAGCCACTCTACTGAAACGGCTCTTGTGTCTGTAACAGAAGCTCTAAGGTCAGCTAAAGCTGCAGCCCAGTCCTCGGTTCTTATCCTGCTTGACACATCAGCTGCCTTTGACACAGTCAATCACAGGATCCTGCTATCCACACTCTCAGCAATGGGCTTCTCGGGCAAAGCACTTCTGTGGTTTGAATCCTACCTCGGGCGTTCCTACAATGTTTTGTGGCAAGGACAATTATCTTCCTCCCACTGCCTCTCCACAGGGGTGCCCCAAGGCTCGGTGCTTGGGCCCCTACTCTTAATTTACACCACCTCACTGGGGCCAATCATTTGCTCGCATGGCTTCTCTTACCACTACTACACAGACGATATGCAACTCTACCTATCATTCCCGCCAGATTGGATCACAGACTGTCTCTCGGACATATCTGAATGGATGAAGGCTTGCCACCTTCAGCTAAACCTCTCTAAGACTGAACTCTTGGTCATTCCAGCCAAGCAATCTATCCCCCACAACATCAAACTACAAAGTGACTCCTCAACCATCACTCCAACCAGGGTGGTAAGAAACTTGGGTGTCATGATTGATGACCAGTTGTCCTTTTTAGACCATGTTGCCGCTGTCTCTCGGTCATGCCGCTTTGCTCTATTCAACATAAGAAAAATCAGGCCCTACCTCACTCAGTACGCCACCCAGCTTCTGGTACAGGCCATGGTTATCTTGCGCCTTGACTATTGCAACGCCCTCCTAGTAGGTCTTCTAGTTTGTGTGGGGAAACCCCTACAAATGGTTCGGAATGCAGCAGCGCGACTGGTTTTTCGGCCTAAAAGGACGCATGTCACTCCATTACTCAGTGACCTCTGCTAAATACATACAGCTAAATACATTCTATAGAGAAGAGTTGCCATTGTCCACTTGCAGCCATAAAGTGATGTTTGCAGGCTGATGTTTCTTGTCCTTGTAAACAATCTAATTTACCATCTAATTTCCCACACTCATTTATGTAATGCACACTGTTGTGTACAGTGTCAAATCAGTAAATTATAAATGTTTCATTATAAATGTTCAGCTAGGCCTTTTCAGGCATTGCTTTCTTTTGACTATGTGCATTTTCCCTCTGCTTTCATAGCAAGAAGAGCCTGTTTTTAAGTGTTTGTAATAACCATTCAAACATAGGCCCACCCTCCTTTTAAAAGTGTTCAGCCTAAATAATAAAATAAAAAAATTGTTTGATCACTGGACCATTGGGATGAATGTGGATCATATTTGTAAAGTTTCCATTATATTATCTTCCTTGCATTGTACCTTTATTATATATGTGGTCAAGCACTGTTTTTGAAAATGACCATTCCCAGTAGGACACTAGAGTAGAATAGTGGGTGGCAAAAGAGTCCCATTAACACCATTCTGACAGAGCATGTCACACCTAGTATTAACTTAATCACTATTGAGTTCTTTTCTCTAAAAAAGAACTTTAACTAAGCTTAAATTATCTCACTTTCTAAGACGCAATTCCACAAAAAAGCTTTGACTTTGTGATGCGTAATTTATTTTCCATTATTTGTATATTCACTGTTTTATTTATTGATTGTAAACCACTGTGTGTGATAACATTTTTTATTCCACTACATTGATTGCTGAAAAGCACTTTGATACCTGTATTGAAAAGTGCATCACAAATACAGCTATTATTAAATAAAATATATACAGTATCTTAAATGAATCCTATTCCCAAAAACTCTTAAAAATGTTATTGTATTTATTTAGCTCCATTCAACTACTTGTAGCAGTTATATCTATAACTAAGTGGTGTGTGTGTGTGTGTGTGTGTGTGTGTGTGTGTGTGTGTGTGTTTGTGTGAATGCACTAAAGGGAGTATACTTTGTGTCTGTTTACCAGAAATGTTACATTGAAAATGATACAGCTCAACTCAATGAAACACTAGAAACTGCCAAATGACTGGAGTGTTGAAAGTGACTGGAATCTGGAGACACAGCTGAGGTCCTCACAGCAAGAGTTAGTGGTGGTTTCCTGTAGTAGAAAACGGATATCTGGACAGAGGAATCTCCCCTTTTCAATAATACACAGAACACACAGAGGCTGAGGGAGAATAAGAGCCATTTGTAACTACAATAGCACCAGCAGTAGATTTGAACAGGTTTACGTAGCTACGTCTGTATCTATAGAAAACTATATGTTCGGTACAGTAAATATGTCTTTGAAATGATCTGCTGAACTAGGCTCCCTTCTGAATTTTGTGGTCAGTCAACTGTCTAATGCAGAGGTCACTAATAGGCGGACCGCGGTCCGGATCCGGACCCAGCCGCTGTCCTCTCCGGACCGCCGACCTACAGCACATTTATTATTGAGACTTACTACCTCGTGACGGAGCGTTTCTATTTTAACCCGCGCAGCTTTTATAGCATTTACAGTATTGGTTTAGTGGCTCAGGAAACTCACAGACCAATCGCATGTGCTCCAATCGTCTCATGTGACGCTGCTCAGCCAATCAAATCTGTGCATACCGATGCTTGCGAGTCGAGTCCGCGAGATTCACCAGAGACGTTTTGGAAACACACCCGAATTGAGGAGACGAAAGATAAAAGAGATTTCACATGACTTTTAATCAAGAATGTACAGATTTTTACATGTACATTCCTCCCACGGGCAGTTCAAAACCAGAATATCTCATAGATCTCCAATATGCTAGCTGGAGCTCACGTTTCTCACTGAACAACAGAAAGTAGGAAAGTGGTAGCTCTGTAAGAGGAAATGAAAGAGAAGAGGAGGCATTACAGCTGTTCAGTTGTGTGTTTATTATAAAATTGGTTAAGACTACACTTCATCACTTCAAGCTACACTTTTTATTACATTTTTTCTAAAAATTAGGCACTTTAATTTAGTTTA
>NC_060153.1:10873606-10893420 GCF_021292245.1 Micropterus dolomieu | reverse complement strand
CTTCTTGCCACAGCTCGCATTGATGTGCCATCCTGGATGAGCTGCACTACCTGAGCCACTTGTGTGGGTTGTAGACTCCGTCTCATGCTACCACTAGAGTGAAAGCACCGCCAGCATTCAAAAGTGACCAAAACATCAGCCAGGAAGCATAGGAACTGAGAAGTGGTCTGTGGTCACCACCTGCAGAACCACTCCTTTATTGGGGGTGTCTTGCTAATTGCCTATAATTTCCACCTGTTGTCTATTCCATTTGCACAACAGCATGTGAAATTGATTGTCAGTCAGTGTTGCTTCCTAAGTGGACAGTTTGATTTCACAGGAGTGTGATTGACTTGGAGTTACATTGTGTTGTTTAAGTGTTCCCTTTATTTTTTTGAGCAGTGTGTATATTTATATATATATATATATATATATATATAAATAGGCTGTGGCTACATGTGGGTACTGTATAGTATATTTGTTGAAATTATTTTCAGCTGTGGATTATTAGTCATTTTTGAGTACTGATGGCAGCAGGATGTAGCCCATTTATATGTTTTTTTTAATCCTTTTTAGACAAACAATGCAGATCAATGGCATAGAGGAACACATAGATCAAGCATGATAAGTTCAATTAATTGTTGTTTTTAGGCTTTTAATTATAATTATTGACAACAGTAAAAATGTAGAATATCACCAGTCTTATCCTTTAATATTTAAGAAGCTGGGAAAGAAATATGAGTACAGTTATGGGACTTACTAAATGTACTTACTAAAAACCTCGTTAACTCATTGTAAAATACACTTAAATTCAAACTTAACAAAATATTCTGGCTGGACACACTGCAGCAGTTTATATGATGTCCAAGTTCCCCCTCACTCTTCTCCCACTTGAGTGCCCGTTCCCCTCACCCTGATACAGTTCTGCTAACAGGTCCATTATGTTAGCTGCACGGCTAACTGAGCTAACTAGCTAACAGCAGTTAGCAGGATTTATGACCTGATATGTGTCCTGATTCCTGGCCGGGACTTTTTTGTTCTACTGGGTGTCTTCTCAGAGAAAACAGACATAACTATTGGGGTCCTACAAGGTTCTATTTTAGGTCGAGTCCTTTTTAGTCTATATGCTTCCACTTGGCAATGTCATCAGAAAGTATAAAAATTAGTTTCATAGCTATACGCAGATGACACCATTAGTGCAAAGTTTACATGACATAAATGTATGGATGTCACACAACATCCTACAGCTGCATAAAGACAGAGATCATAATATTTGGTGCAAAAGTCTATAGACAGCAACTGTCCTACCTTGGGGTCATCTTGGATATTGAACTCAGTTTTGAAGCCCACATTAGAAATGTCACTAAAGTGTCATTTTGTCATCTTAGAAACATTGTTAAGGTGTCTGGGAAGATTCTCAGTCATCCAGGTCATGTTATACATTAAGGTTAAAATTAAGGGCAACTGGACTTGATCGAAGACTAGTGCTGGACAACGATTAAAATTTTGAATCGCGATTAATTGCATGATTTTCTTGCAGTTAATCGCGATTAATTGCATTGTTATGCATAAAATTGAATAATAAATTTTATAGTAGTCTATTGCACACTTTTAATTTAAATAAGAAAAAAAAACTTTATTTGTCCCACAGTGGGGAAATTGCAGTTGTGGGGAAGTGCAATAACATGTGGTTTGCAACACTTTAAACAAATAATGTGCTTTTTACCAGCAGTATTCCCTTTACACAGTAGCACTAAAATATTTCTTGTAAATCTCAACTTAGGCTAAATATTAATGTAATCAAATCAAAGCTAATTGCCACTGCTAAGGCATTACCTTTTAGCTAGCTTGTTAAAACAAGTTACCATCAGAGTCCAGTTTTCTTGGGGGGGGGTTTCTGAACAGGTATCAGCAGTCTATGTAACAGTTTGTTCATTAGCAAGGTGAAGTGGTCGAGGATGCATTCTGATGAAACTGTCGCGGTTGTGCTTGCCTCATGCACACGCCTGCCGAAGTTGAATTGTCTTGAACTTTTTTTTACGTGACTGTTAGGGATCACAGAAAGGACTCGTGAGCGGAAGTTGGCAGGCACACAGGCAGGACTTTATTTAAAGAGCTCAGAGATGGGCAGGCGGACTGGCAAGCAGTGAGCAACGGACTGTTGATCCAGAGTGCAGGCAGGCAGGCAGGCAGGCAGCGACTCCGCACCAGGGTGAAACTGTGGCAGACAGGAAACAAGAGGTTAGGCAAGATCACAAAAGGTATTTAGGCAAACTAGGACATAGGCCGGCGCGATATACCACTGTGGATAAACGGACAAATTGGCGACAAGTGGAGACTGAACCAGAGCTTAAGACTGCAGGCGTTGATGAGTTGATGAGTCCCAGGTGCGGAGTGCTGCAGGTGGAGAGAGGCCAGGCTCGGACACGCCCAACCACACACAGACATGGGACAAGACACACATGACTGACAGAAACAACAGGGGCGGGGAAACTGAGAACAAGAGGAAAAGAGGGGAGAGAGACCAACCCACGACAGTGACGCGCAGCACAAATCACTGGAAGAGAGACTGATCCTCGCTGTTTGTGAGTTTCCAGAATCAGTTCACCAGTTTACTAAATAGTTATCAGGACATTAACAGGAGGGAATTCACATGGCAGAGCATCCCTGCAAAACTAGGCCTATCAAGTAAAGTTATGTAGTCTATAATTTAATTAATTTAAAGCGCACAGAAGCCGTTGCCATGGTTACTCTCAATAGAGCGCCTGCTATTTACTCGTGGAGCGCTGTCTTACTTATCCCACTCGTTGCATCCACGTAGTATGCTGAAGCCTCCCTCCACTGCTTGTTTGGGTGGGTGATTTGCAGACTGATCAACATCTCACACGTCCAGTGATCCATGGTTTGACTTTATGTGTATTAAGAGCCAGTGAGCAACAGACTTTCAAAATAATAATAATTTTTTAAAAACTGCGTTAACATGCAATAAAGTAATTGTAGGCATTAATTAATGCAATAATAACGATTTAACGTGCCCAGCCCTGTTGAAGACACTTGAAGACGTTTCGCCTCTTATCCAAGAGATGTGAAAGAGACAATTTACACCAGAATAGAGAAACCATCACTCAATTGGGGAGGAGGGCTGACGCCACCACTTATCCCCCACTTACAATGCTGTCCTTTAATCTCATCCCAGGAGACTGAACAAACATTTGGCATCATGTGACAATGCCAACGACTATATCGACTGTCGTTACAACAGCCAGGAGCTCTAACTAACCAAGCGGTAAAAATCCATACACCTACAACACTACACCTAGTGTTCTATTGCTTAGGATTTTAACGGGCTTATTGCACAAAAAATCCAAAAGCAGAGCAGAATTCTCAGAGCAAACATTTCATGCAGAAGCAAAGTAAATCTAAGTGCAACCGGGGTCTGTTTTACACAACATCTCAAGTGGATTGGAAAAATAATAGACGTGGACAGGTGCCCAAATAAGCTTCTTTGATTGGCCAAAATGGTTCTCTGATCGCTGCCCCCCATAAGTAACTTTTGCTCCACATTTCACTGAGAAATGTGGTGCAAAAGTGAAAGCGCATGGGACTTGTTATTCGAGAGTGACAAAACAGCATTTGAGACTCGTAGCAGCAGATTCAAGCAGTTGTAGTTGTTGTTACTGACTTGTGTTTCTGCTAGAAAAATATGTAAGATTTTTTTTTGTGAGAAAACATTCTACAGGAGTGCACATCCCTGATGCATGATACATGAATGTGTTTTGCACCATATTCACTGCAGCAAAAATGTGAGCATTTGAGTGTCTTAATTTGTGATTCGTAGCAGAGTGTTAGGAGTGTTCATGTCTTTTCTGTTTTTGGTTCTGTGTTTCTCTGTGTAGTCTTGTTCAGTTAGTTCCTAGTCCTGTACATTAGTTAATATCTTTTGTGTTTACTCCTGGTCTTGTGTTCCCTGTTTTGTCTTGTGTATTCCCTTGTTCATTTACTGGTTCTGTTTAGCTCGTAATTGTGCATTCTTGGTTATTCACCCATGTCTGCAAGTGTTCTCTCTGTTACCCCCTGTTGTCTCTGCCTGCCTGCCTCTCTGTGTTCCTGCTGTCTCTCTGCCTCCCTCGTTAGCCTCATGTCTGTCACCTGTGTTGCTCCCGCCCTGCTCGTTATCCCTGGTATATATGCGTGGTCTTTCTGTTCAGCCCTTGTCCGGTCATTGTTGGTGTTACTCCCTGTCATTCGTGGTTCCCGTCTCCCAGTCTCGTCAAGTATTTCGTCTTTCTATTTTCTGCTCTTGGTGTTTTGGATTACCTGTGTTGGATTTTGGTTTAGTTTCTCATTATGGCTTTTTATGGACTCAGCCACTCAGTATGTAAGTGTGCTCGCCTTTTGTTTGTTTAATTAAACCACTGAACTATACCTGCTCCGCTCTGTGTCCTGCGTTTGGGTCCTCCAACCTGCTCAACCCTGCCTCACCAACCCACACCCACCGTAACACAGTATTTGTGCTCCTGCAATGAAAACTTTGAGAAGCCGTAACTGTGAATTCTCTGTGACTTCAAATTTATAGCTTGTGCAGACTACACAACTTTTAGCATTGGCAGATCGGCGTGCTGTTCAGACTACACAACTTGCTGTCTTGTAATGGGAGTCTTGAAGTCCTTGTGGCGTTCACACTACGTGACTAATCGGCAACAGGGGTCAACGGCTCTGTCAGCCAATGACTGGCATTGCATCATTGAGCCGTTTTGATGCACCATTGAGTCACACAAAAGTTTAATGTCCACCGATTGATCACTGATTTGCCCCCGATCACAGCCCGACTGTCGACAAGCTCAGCAACTGCCAAATCGGGCTTAAAATCGTTTAGAGTGAACTATGCTTTACTGGCACACACATTGCAAGCAAGGCTTCAACACACAGAAGCAGGTAAAGACTAAGACTACCAATTTTAATCCTTTCTCTGTGAGTGCCAAAAAGGTAAGTATTCATTCACTGAATGTCACTCGTCTCTGTTTCTATAGGTCTGACTGAAGATCCAACCTGACATCTGCCTCCCTGTCAGCTCTCCTCATGGTACAACTTAGCTTGCCACGAAGTACGATCAAGAAGTACGATCCCTCCTTTGCCCACGACTTGTGGCACACAGACACCATCCGCAGCAGAAGGAGTTCACAGCCGCAGACAAGGAAGAAAATAGCTTTGGGAGGGAACTGTATGAAGACTGAACATGCTATTACTGTCACAGGGTTGAGCAGATTTATTAAGGCAAACTAAAAGTGAGCACACTTACACGTGAGTGGCTGAGTCCAGTGTAAACCAAAAACGAACAGAAAATCCAGAACGGGTGTGATCCTTAATCCACAGAACAAATGAAGTACATGCAGGGTTCAGGCTGGAAACAGGCAGGCAAGACAAATAGCAACCACAACACACTGCAATGGGGGGGTGGACAGAGACAGGCAGGTAGATTACTAGGGGAACAGACAGAACACATGTTACAAAATACCAGACAAGAATCTAACTTCAGACAAGAACAGAAACCCATGTAAACAGACAAACACCGACCAGCTATAACACAGGGATCATAACAGACAAAACCTAAACGAGAACACAGAACTAGAACACAGAATACAGAGCAGACTAAAATAATGCAGACAAAGAACTAGAAGTAAATACAAAGACATGGAACCAAAACCCAGACTCTCCAACAAGATACACACACAGGATTGTGACAATTACATACATATTGTTAAAACAACTGTCCCGCTGCAAGGAAACCCTGCTCTCACGGGTCACCACTTTCCTGGGTGCCCTTAGCGTATTATGACTTAAGATACCACTTGGGAAAAAGGGTGACCTCTGATGACAAGCTAGTTTTAAATACTAGGTACTGGCCTGACCGTCTGCATTAAATGCCTAACAACAGATTCAAAAGTTTCCTAGTCAACCACTTCACTCCTCTCTCACTGTAGATTCCAGATAGTAGGGCACTGAACACACAACGTGGAATGAGCTCCTTAAAGGGACAGTTTGCTGATTATCTGTAATGAAGTGTGTTAATGTAGGCAGTGTGGATGTTAAAGTATGAGAATACTAACTTACCAGTCCGGAAGAGGAAGAAGAAAATTAAGACAAAAAGACTCTTTATAGTTTCTTAAGGTGTGCACCCAAAGAGAAACTAATTTATTTTTTAAAAAATGCAAAAACAGAAGCCCCAAAATTCCCCCTTTTTCTCGTCTTTCGTCCCTTCTTCATTTCCCTCCTTGAGCTCTAGGGTCAGCAACTTAAATAATTGATCAGCAGGAAGGACCTCACCCCTTTCTCAAACGTTCATTGGCTGCCAGAAGTTAGCAGATTCAGATTGATTGGATTTTACGTCCTTCATATCCTTACTCTTTTTTTATAGGTAGCGTACACTTCCTGCCAGTAGTAGTAAGACCCCTTTGCTCTAGTCACAAAATAACAATAAAAAATATCATGTCAAATAATAAAACATATCATGTAGATTCAACAAACTATGATTGTGTAATCTCTAATTTCCAATGCATATAGACCAGATATAGTAGGTCTTAACAAGATGCAGAAAAGACATCAATCATGGGTTGTCACCATCTTTTACAAAGAAAACCTTCCTTCTGTTCTTTTAATCTCAAAATGATGTTGCTTTCATTTTCACAATGGCTGGTGATGTATAGGCAAATAGTGCCTTTTTTCCTGATTAAAATGTTTATTTTGAAGTCATCATGGAATGCATATAAGAGACATACTTACAGAAAACGAGTCTTAAAGTTTAGTGAAAATTTATATTTACATAAAAAAAAAGTATCTAAATTATATAAGATGTAAAAATCCTGACCTTCCCCTCTTTATCACACCTTTTTTCACACCTCCCTTCATGTGCACTAGATACACATGTGTTGTCAGGGATGCTTTACCTTTTGGTTTAATTTAGAGCAAACGAGTGCACCTTAGCTTCCTCTTTTTTGGAAACTAGTGTTTTTTTGAGACTTCAGCATGTACTGACGCTGAGCATGTCTAACCATACACAGACAAAGGTCTCTTAAGGCAAAGATAAGGTCAGGCACAAGAGATGCAGAGATATAGGACTTATTAAAGAAATAAAGACTGTAGCTCACATTACACATCATCCTTACTTAAAATGTTGTACTTTTGTAATATGAGCTAAGCAGTTAACGGCCAGGCTCAGTGCGAGAGGAGTCACAAGTACCCTCACAAGAGTCCGTCGGAGAAAGTCGGGCATGGGTTAGTTTCACGGGCTCCACACTGGAAGTTGGCATGTCTTTCTTGGTATCTCTCTGATTCTCAAGGTAACCCCTACCGTCTTAGCTGCCTAACCTCCATTTTCATTTAGTCAAACCTTTTATATAATCTTCTGAGCTTATGAGCCATTTTGATCTATTTAGCTGGACGATTTTCTGCCTGTACTGTGACACTTGCCTCAGCAGGAGCAACTTTTTCATTTCCACAATTCCCACAACATTTAAAAATAATGATATACAATATACACTTAAGCAACACTTTGAAAAGCATAAGAGCCAAAGTAAAAATACATTCCTACTGTCCGTCCTTAAGCATACTCTCACAAAACATGTTTATGCAGCATTATTATAATGGTGATAAAGAAATGTGTTTTAGCAACCATACAGCAACATAAGTTTATAAGATTACTTTAGCAATGTATTCAGCAATTTTACTACAAGCAACATTATCTTATGAGATGATTCCTAAAAGGGTGAAAATAAAGAAATAAAATGATTAATAATCAAAAAATTATTTCTCTTGTTATATTTTCTGTCAAAGTGAGACAGAACCTCCGACTTAAAGCCAGATATCGTTATTTGCAGAATGTTATTGGCTGCACGACGTGCCAGTCATGGGCACAATGGTTTTCAATAGGCTCAGCCTACCCACGAAATAAAGGGGCTGGCCCTTCCTTACAGCGCGGGCTCTCGTTGGCTGTTGTAGTCTGTAAAAGGGAAATGTGAGCTCCTACTGGGTCGAATTTGGTGTCACTCGAAAGGTCAGAGTTCAGCGGCTAATTTTAATACAATATATCGTAGTTATTTACATTCAACATCGTTATAATGACATACGAGCCACGTCTGCCGGCAAATATGAAACAATGCGGCAACAGTCCCTGGGGATTTATTGATGGAATAATGTGTTTTGGACTAAATATTTTTACTGGATTGGATCGTCTGGACCTTTGACAACGTAACAAGACCATTTTTGTTGGATTATAATCGATCAGTGGATTACTGTGAGGCTTTATATGTGAATCGCGTCATTTTTGATTGTACCGGTTGGTCTGACAGAGGCGCTGATTGGACCCGCTGTGGTGATAGTATCTTGAAATGGTTTGCTTGGTCGAATCACGAGGATTTTAGCTTTCAAACGGTGTATCGTATCAGTATGAATCTAACATAGCAGCTGTGTGCACATACCGAAAGTTGCCGCCAGTAGATCCCCCTCCTGGTTTGTGCTGGTTTATGTTATGGTCATGTGCCTGTAACTTGCTTTATGTAGCACACAGAGAGGGCACAAAGGGAGGTACTTCTCATTTTTATACTTATCATTTATTCCCATCTCTTTTCTTTTTTTGAGATTTAACCAAAGGGCCCTGTCTACAGTTGCATTGATCACATAATATTTCCTTCTAAATTATTTTATAATGTAGTTTTATTTTGAAAATCATTTGTTAGCCTGAAATTGGCTAAAACAACCAGAAGCACTCAATTGAAACTTTACCATCCAGCTATTGATAAGCAAGCTCACTCTCACATCCAGTGCACTAATGAAAAAGGAAACCCAACACATAGCACAAACTAGGGATGCACTGATCGATCTGCTGGGGGCCGGAATAGGCTGGTTTTCAGCTTAATTGGCCATGAACTGTGACCGGGCCGAGCAGCGTCAAATGTCCAATTTTCTGCTGGTCACATTAAACGTCACACACGCTGTGCTGGACAGTGTTTTATGTCATGAGCACAGCGGCACATACAATAACCGGCTATGGTCACATCCTCCCACACACACACTAAAACATGTCATTAACATGGAAATTCTTCACTGTGAGTGGAAAAAGTTTCCTTGCAATTTACATCTGCAGAGAAACACAGAAAGAGACGCTATCATGTCTTACCTTAGAAGACGTGGACACAGTCGATATTTTACAGGCAAGGACCAGGTTAAGCAACAGTAAACACAGTTGATGGTGCCAATGTCATTCAGTATTGTTGTGGTCTTGATCAGTAATTAACAAAATAAAAGTATGAAAGGAAGAAAAGTTACAAAGATGTTTGTGTATGCTGTTAATCATAGTACTTAGAAAGAAAGAAAATCAGAATTGGCAGGTCAGACCTTAAACAATTTGGGAATTGGAATCAGCCAGGAAAAATGCTATCGGTGCATCTTTAGTACAAACCATTGTAAGATTACATATTTTAAGACTTCACCAGATTTTATTTTTAATACTGTATCCACCCTTAACGTAAAATAATAAATATAGTCAAAAAATAAATGTCTGTTTCCACAATCAGAGAGCCTTAGTTTCACTGATGAAGGCAATAAAATTAAATTAAAACATTCAAACAGTACATTTAAACACATCACTCTCATTCTTTGCATGTGGCCATTTTTCACAAGTCGTTTTAACATACTGTCATCAACATCAGGTTTCTTGTTGATATGTAATAACACGTTCCCTGCCATCGCAAGTGAAAAGTTGAGTATTAAAACACTTGTGATTTTTGAACACTTACACTCACAACAGTAAAGATACTATAAACTTGAATTACTATACAAACAGAAAAAAAGCTCAGCAGAAGACCAATATATTGTACAGAACTTCTGTTAAGGACAGTATCACATTTTAAAAGCACCCTTAACGTTATTGACATTTTCTAAATAACATAAATCAATGAATTTGAATTCTGAGAACACATACCTCATATTTGCAAATGATGTCATTTTAAGGTGCACGTTTCAGAGGACTGGAAAATGACTCACTAATTAGACAGTGACAGAACTGCAGAACTGCAGTCTGTTAAATTTCTCACAGATCTGAAATGAACACCAATTTAGGCCTTGGCATGCAAATTCAAACCACATTGAAATACAAGAGATTGCTTTTTTCATCTGGCCATCTTCATCTGAAAAGGGGAAATGATTTATTTTTGTGCAAATAAATTCGTTGACTGAGAGCTTAATTAACCGGTGATTCATGATTTGGGTTAAGTCCAACTCTTCCAAGCTTTCAGAAGAAACTCATTTTCTAGGACAACATTGATTCTTTTTTATTTCTTCAAATAGCCCTCCCTTTTCACTCAACTGATGAGTTTAGTGCACATCTGACTCACGATTTCCTGTCTTGACTGAATACAGAAATCATAAATATGGAGAGGGAATGAAGCATTCTCTTAACTGTACTAATCACAGGAAGTACAAATCAGTACAAGGTACAGTCACGTCTAAAGTGAGTAAGTGAAAAGTTTTACTGAATGCTTTTCAGAGACACGATTCACAAATTGCTTTACAAAAAACTTAAAACCTAACATACAAGAACAAAAACACAGAAGAAAAAATTACCACCCGAGCATCCTGAAACAGTGAACTGAAGTGAAGTGAAGCTAAAAACACTCGTTATAAAAATACATAAAACATACAATACACATAATAAAAATCTAAAATACATTAAAAGATACATAATAATTGGACTGTACATAAAGAATACAATAGATTTATATAATTCACAAAATAAATAAATAAGAATATTTTTATCTAACATGCATGGCGGGTGTGTTGCTGTGGACCCAAGGGAGTGCGGGCTTATGCTGCCCCAATCTGCAGCAGCAAGACGGTTATCATCATCACGCAGGTTTGATATATGTTAGAAATAAATGTGTTGAAATGTAATTGGAAGAGTTCAATTCTAGCGAAGCATTGAATATCTAGCTGTATCTCCTCCGCCATTGTTATGTTGTTTCAGTGTTACTATTGCTGTAGGTCAGGGGTTGGCAACTACGTTTGAGTGTCGGGTTGTGTGTCCATTCCCCATTTGCGCGAACATATTTCTTTCCCTCTTTAACAAATTAGCTATGAAGAGACTTTTTCACTTGCTCACAATAAAGCATGTGCTCAAGTGTGTGCATCCCGGCGACTGATCCACATCCATCAACCTAGTGATGCTTATTTTATATAGTATTTATTTATTTATCTACGTATTATTTATCCCACAGGTCGCTTATTGCCAACTACTGCTATAGGTAAAACCAATGTGAGACGCACAATGTGAAAAAAAAGCCCAGGGAGGCACCACAGTGGCCCCTGTCAACGGGCACTGCACTAGAGTTACATACAGTTTTTCTCGCTTGCTTAAACACATTTCTTGAAATTATGCTTCTTTTTCTCGAGACTCTAAACACAAATCCACAACTTCTCACCCAATTCCCCCAAAATCCTATTTTCAGGTCAAAATGAAGCTCTCCACTCAAAACCATTCAATCTTGCTGAAAAACCAAACTTTGTCCTCAGACATGACACACAAGCCCTCAAACACACACACACACACACACACACACACTACAACACAGTTTTACACACTGGTGAGAAAAATTCAAAACAATACTACAAAAACTATTAGTGATGTTGCTTGTGGTTCTCCCCCTCAGAAAGGCAGGCCAGAGATTCTTGTTCTCCATCTCCTTCACCACCTACTCTTCTACCCTCTACCTCCGCCACCTCCTCCTCCTCCGCCCTACTCCTGCTCTGCCTCCTCCAACTCCTACTGTTCCTCTTCCTTCACCTCCTCCTCCTCCTCCTCTTCTTCCTCTTCCTCCTCTCTGGTGTCCTACACCTGTTCCTTCAGATGTCTCTGGATCTATTGTTCCAAAACTGAATGAACTGAGCCTGGCCCTTTTATCTATCTAGAAGCTTCTGATAGGTGTGTTATCAATTTGACTGTTTGTGTTTCCATCTTGGTAGTTGTGTGCTATTTGAGCTCAATCTGTGCTGATTGAGTGAACAATATCAAATGTTAGTGCTTTCTAAATGACAATATGGTGTTGGCAATAAGAAATGAAGTGATTTGTGTGTAGAGTTTAGGGAAATGGCTGTGCTTTTTGAAAAATGAAGTTCAAAAGCGTGGTTATAGTGTTTAAGCAATGGAGAAAAAAATTGTAATAAACGTAATCTGGGGGGCAAAACATATTTGCTGTTGCAATTTAGTTGTAATAAATTTAATTTCTAGGAGACAGGTGTGGGTCGGAATGTTAAATATTGAATTGGGAGGAATAAAGGGAAAAAACTTAATTGGGACAACCCTACCTTACCACTGCTACATAATGAAGTATGTTTATCTGTTCCTCCAGCTTCTGAGTGGTATTCACTGACCCCCCTGGCTACCGAAGATGCCAGAAACCTCTTCAAGCTTGGTGCTTCTGGGAGGAACAGTGATTGAGGTACACTCACAGCGTTACCATCTGGAAGGGCTCTTCAGACAGGCAAACAGAATCTCCCAGAAGACAAACCTCTCCTGCTGCTGAAGACCTTGAACCACTTCCAAATGTCTTTGTTGGGGATGATATTCCTCTGCAATGAAGGCAACAGGCATTCAGCATAACAACTTGTAATATAATGAAGACACTGAGCTCGGTCAGGCTCGCATCAGGAGGCTGGTCCTCCTGGTACAGAGGCCATTCCCAGAGTGTGCACTAACAGCCGAGCACAGTAGATCACAGTAGATGATGGTTTTGAGACCTCCTTTTATTCACCAGCTGGTAAAGTGCCAAGGCAGCATCAAGTGCTCTGAAGTTGTTAGTCTTTCCACTGTTCACCTCCTCACCTGCCACCATCCAATCTGCAGCTCTCGACATACACAATATGCTCTCCAAAACAAAAGCTCAAACAACCAAACCTGTGTCCAAAAAAGGAAACAGAGAATTTGAGACACAAACACACCTGTGTCATCAGTAGTTTAATATTACAGATGCCACAGCAAGTCTGTGGGGACCTTTTGATATTTTCAATTCAATTCTATTACACCTCAAATGTGTTCTCAGGGGACAATGAAATTAAAGTTCAATTGCAATTGGCAATGTATGCTGCAGTTACGTCATCTTGTCAAGAGATCAGGAATCAGCATAGTTCAAGTTGCACTATAAATTATTGTAAATCCACAAACTGTTACATTTTTAGTGTTTGTGATAAGTTTATCAGCTATTTGTGTCTGTCATTTGGCTTTCATGACTATGAGCTGTTGCTTAAAATAACTGTCTCAGTGACGGGGGAAGAATTTTATCACCTTGCAAAATGTGCGCTGTAAATCATCCGACACCTCTGGGCTATTTTTCACCAGCTTAAATTGGGACATAGCCTATATATTCCAGAGAGAAAGTTTTGATGGTGCAAACAAACACCTTTCCTTTACAAAAGTTAAACCAGGTAAAGGGGAAAAACGTTCAAGCAGGACAGGATCTCAGAGCAATATACAGCAGTACTACTCCTTGAAAAGTTTGCTATAGTGACTGGCAGCAAGTCGCAAGGGAACCTCTTCTGCTGGAGTAATACTGTACTACGCCCTGGGCTGTCTTGGACATTTGCACCAATATCATGTTGACTAGAAATTTGTGTGTGCACTGCAAATTCTCGGCCTCTTTTGAAGCAAATCTTTGAGTACTCTAGTCACTATATTTATTAACAATGTTATGCTAATGCTAGCTTGACTGTCAAACATTAAAGATCCTACAGTATGTGTAATCTCTGTTTCAATGCTGACCTCTATCTCATAATCCTGCAGTGTGATTGACAACAAATCAAAGTAGACACACAGCCCCAGCCATCCACATGCCTGTCGTTAAAGTTAGTTTATTGTTTGCATTTCCAAATAGATTTTTACTAAACTAACAGGTAAATAGGATGTAAGTCGATTTGCAAGTCCCAGATGGCGCACGTCCTCTGGTACTGGCCACAGCACTTATACTCTGTCCTGAAGTGATTGAAAGAAGAACACACATTTTGTAGGAAAATGGGAACTAAAATTTTTACATTTACAGGTGGGGTACCTATGCGAATCTAATCAATACACTTTTTGTCAAATTCATTGTGAATATCTCCTCATGGACCACTAGCTGTCTGTTCTGTATGTGCATTGAAAGAAAATCCAGTGTTTGTACACAGCCCTGGCTCTGTAAATAGGACACAAACAAAGTGGCTTGGACCGAGCTACACAACACTATTCCAGCCGTTCCAGCCATGATTTATGTGTCACGTAAATGACTTGTCCACGGACATTCAGCTTACTTTCTAGTTTGCCAACATATGCTGTTGTTTTGAACATGGCTATAGTAGCAGGTATCGCTGTCTGGAGCTGGTGTGCTGGCTCTGGGAAACCGTCTCATTCTCTCTGCGTGTTAGCTTTGCAGCAGCAAATGTAACACCAGTTTGCTTACCCACACTTAGCTAATGTTAGTTACAGTACTTGCTGTGTCGTCGTTTGCTCTATCTTTAATACCTATACAGTGGAACATTTTTTAAAAAGTTAGTTCATAGGAAGCTAGGGAACCTCACACAGGCATTTACATTGAGAAGTAATTGGCTCACTAAATCTGAAATGACTTAAAGCACTTGGATTTTAAGGGGCAACCACATGGATATAAAAAGTAAGTTGAAAATTCGACGAAAGCATTTTAGTAAGAACTTAGAAGAAAAAGCATTGTCTCAGTATTGACCTTTTGTATAGTTTTTAAATCACTACTGACTAAATGAGAGAGAACTCCATATTCTGAACTAATGCCCTCTTAATCACTCTCTGCAGGCAAGTGTGGTAGCATAATTTCCTGTTCTGGATGAGACTTGTGGACAGGCAATACTGTCCAGGAAAAGGCAATCTGCAACGCATAGAGAATAGGTGATTGGCTTACCATTTGGCTGCGAAACAAAAATTCTTCATAACAAATAGAGTAATGTAGATCAACTACATCTGTGTACATTCTAGATAAATGAAAAACCAAGTGTAAATGGGGTTGTAATCAATGTGATAGGCTATAACATATGTATGATTCCTCAAAAATGGGCTTCTGCTGCAGATTTTCTAAACCCCAGACCCTGAGTTATACTCCAAATTAATTCATAGTGCTAGAGTGTACACAGTCTACTTAAACTGAGACAAAGTTGTTTATTGAATGAATTGTTTAAAAAAAATGGATGGTATGGAACGGATGATCGCCCCGTCTCAAATAAGCTTTAAGGAGAGGATTGCACTAATTGCAATTTATTTAGGGTGCTGGTGTGCTACATTTCTACGATTACAAAGCATGTTTGCATTGTAACTTTTTTCAAACACATAATGCCACTGCAAATAACAGCTTGCTAACATTACCTTCAGTAGACAGAATGTGCAAGAGAATCTGAATCATATGAGAATCCAGCTAATGAATAATTTATTTAATAATGCTCATTATTAAATAAAATTATTACTGAACAAAAGTGTTCATTAAATGTACCAATTAATAATACCAATTCTGTGTTCTGTTTCGACTATGCCTAGCTTACTGTATGTAGAATGACTGTAACAGTAATTGTTTGTTTTGTCTTTTAAAAAAAATCTATTTACAAATTGTGGCACATGTACAAATCCAGAGTGCCATGTAAAAAAATACAATAAATAATTAGATTAGATTAGATAGATTAAAAAGTAAAACTAGGAATACAGGTACTTGGCTCAACCTATGATGACCTTTTGAGTGGAGTGGATAGACACATAGATATAGATTGATACTGTGATGAAGGTATGTACTGAACAAGACACTACACAGTTTAAAAATAAACTTGTCAGTGCTCTCTCGTGCATAAATAATGTTATGGTACCCATTTTTTTAAACTACCTCAAGCATATCTTTGGAGCTTCTCTACACACAAGCCAATACAGACATAATGTGCAAAAGTTGTAAAGTGCTGAAAAGAAAGAACGCTTTCAAAAATAGACATATTAATATATTTTATTTATCAATTAACACAAAGTGGGTGAATCTAAATCAAATTAATATTTGGTGCGATCACCCTTCAAAACAGCATCAATTCTTCTAGGTACTCTTGCACAAAGTCAGGGATTTTGTAGGTATATCATCAAGTGTATGATTTAACAATTATACCAAAGACATGCTAATGATCAATAATTCAATAAGTAGGTTGAAACACAATCATTAACTGAAACAGAAACAGCTGTGTAGGAGCGATAAAATTGCGCAGCAACCCCAGTTGAAAGCTAATACATAGACCATTTAATTTATTTTGTTTCACATACTGCTCCTGAAGTTCAAGATTGAAGAGTCATGCTCAAACTTGTCATTTTAAGAATAACTAAATAAAAGGGAAATTATTGTCACCAAGTACTGAATTTTATGGAGGGCAGACTGGCCTCAGTTTGAGTCAATGACTTCAAATAATTTTCATTCGAGTCCCGAATCAGAAATTTTCATTCAAGTCCTGTGAAACATTCAAATTGTAGATTTATGGAGGCACTAATATTTAGCTATATCGTGCATTTGGACTCCTTTTCGAGCCATTGGATTGGAGAAACTAAATTATACAGAAAGAGGACTACTGTTTGTAAGAACTTACTGTAATTGAATAATAAATAATTAAACTTAACAAAAATGTGTGTTGAGAGAATAAATTCACTGGAGGAAAACATTGCTGAGGTAAGATACTACATGTCCACAACTTTGCAACTGCAACATTGTACTATCAAAGAGTGCCAGGACATAACAATCCAAAGCCATATCCATTAAACTTCATTGGTCTAAGAAAGTTTGTTCACCTGTTGAATTTTTGAATAAAGGCTTAATATTGAACAATGAATTATCTTTCATGTTTGGAATTAGATAAATAGATCTGCATTTAAAAAAAATCAGAATCGGACAGAAAGAAAATGCAATCAGTGCATCTCTCAATCTCTCGCAATTTCAAAGCTAAAGGTTTAAAGAGGTAATTAGTTTAAAGGCAGGGTAGGTCAGTTTGAGAAACTAGCAAGAAACTGCTGGATTTTGAAAGTATCCAACAGAGAAACTCCCACCCCCTCCCTTCTGGGCTCCTTCCAAAGCCACGCCCCCAAAACATGTGAACACGCGTTGCCCACACCGCAGGAGGACGAGCAGTGTGACGAGTGGAGAGGAGCCCAGAGCAGTGGCTCACATCAGCAGTAAGAAAACATCTAACTTTATCATTATTATTATTATTATGAAAATAAACAACTAACCCGGCTGTTAGTACTCACTATCAAGCTAGCATGTTATTATTGGATAGGTCTAAAAAGACCAAGTTGGCTAACTAATTGTTAGCAACAGGTAGCTGTGCTAACAGCTGTGGTAACGTTGGGCACAGCTAAAAACAGGCTGATACACATTTTCCCGTTCCCATCAGTTACACTACACAAACGTGAATTTCGTGTTAGACTCATAACATGTGCGTTGTTTTGCATGTTAGAGCTTTCACGGTGACAGCAATATTGTCTCTGATGAGGAATGGACTCCAGAGGCAAGCACAGACAGGGACAGGACCGGGGGCGAGGAGAAGCAGAGGAGGGAGGGCTGCCAGGGTCCGAGGAAGAAGAGGCAGGACGGGGAGGACAAGGTGCAAGCCAAGGAGCACATCTTCTAGGACCTGCGTCGAGCTTCACGCTCCAACAACGGCATACATATACGACAGGTGTGTATATATACATATATGTTTTATTATTATTACATTATCTCCCAGTGTACTTGTCTCAAAGTTTCTCTGGTGTTTCCCCCTAAGCCCTTTGGGTGTCAAAATTAAAGTGCTATATAAATGTGATCCATCGCTATTGTTATTACTTTTTTATTATTGTTTACTGATTATAACAACTAACTACAGCTCTGCTTCAGCCATCGGTGTCATGTACATTGACCTGGTGTGTAATGTGGACACAGAAGTCCTGACAGAGAATAACAAACCTCTGTTCAATAAAAATATCTAATGATAAATGTTCTTTCCAATTACACCGATCTTTCCAATTTGGGGTTCTAACAACTATATATTCCTTTACAGGCCAAAATCTGAGGACTGAGGACAACATCCAGACTACAGTGTTTCCATGCACCACACATGGCTGATCTTCCAGACCCAGGACAGAGTAACAGACAGTTCAGTCAGGCAGCATACAGACAGTTTGTAGTGTGGCAGTGTGGAGCACTAGGACGGGCTCACAGTCGTGATACTGAGTTGCTGTTTCTGGAAGATATGCAACAGTTCTCCTGATCCACCAGGACAATACAGAGTTTTAATCCTAGCAGGGTGTAAGATGTAATGTCACAAATAATTCCCTCCACCGTGTGAATGAATACATGTTCATTGTTTTTGTTTCATGCCCAGGAGGGTAGAGAAAATACAAAGATTTTTCCCTGTTCTGGATAATATTTTCATTCTTTTTTAAATAAAACATTGAAAATGATAAATACCTTTTCTTTACACTTGCAGCATAAACAATCAAGCAACTACATTTATGTCATATGTCTCCAATAATCACATTCAAATTTGGTATAACACTTGTTTATTGTTATTATATACTACTAAAACTACAACCTATATCACAAATAGATCATTTTAAACATCATTAAAAGTAAGTATATACAGGAAGAGACAAGCTGTGTCCAGAGGTATGTTAACTGATTATGAAGACAGTTCAGACTTTGCATGTAGCATCGTATCGCTGCTGTGGAGATGATTTAATATATCACAGTCACCTCTCTGACATGATTACCACAGTTCAAAACTGTATCAACTGTATATAGCAACACAGTTGGGGCAGGGACACCTGACTGAACCCCATGTTGACGGGGATCATCAGGTCTTCTGGTTCTGCTTCTAGGCATCTCCTCAGTAGTAGACAAGCATCGGAGGAGGAGGATGGCACTCTGTAGGTCTGCGATGTAACTGTAGTCCTTATCCACCTTCAATGAGTACAAGCTCCACTTCCTGGACTTTTTGTTGTACACCTTGCTGTACCTGATAATACAGAAAGGGGGATCAGCTTAGTGAAAAGTTTGCAACGCCTGACATTGTTCTCTTATAGAGTAGTTAGCATTTCCACATAAAATGCAATCAATAACAATAAATCAGCACCATCTATCTGTATTCCTCATACTGTTTAATATTTATTGACTCATCACTTATAAATGTATTGAGTAAAATGCACAAGAGTACTCATAATGCAACATACTGAATTGTCTCATCAGCTTTTCTCCTGGCTGGTCTGTGGACACGGTGGTTGTAATCCAGGCCAGCCAGCATCAGCGTATACTGGTGAAAAGTACAGGGTGTTGGAAGACTGCAGGTACAGTAGAAATAAAACATACATGATTTTTTACTTCTGGTAAAATAAGTAATGGCAAAACAGCACCAATTACAGTAAAAGGTTTGCACACAAACAATGTCGAACTATATCATAGGTATCTTATAGACTAGAAACACAGATACTTGGGGACCTTTAGCAATCATTGTTTGTGTACACTAACGTTTAAATGTCTTTCTCATACGTTTGCTAGCGATGAAAGTAACTATTACCATCAAAATGATAAAAGCCAGATTACCTGTCCAGCAGAAATGAAGCGACCACGGTGTAACTTATAACAAAAAGTGTTTTAGAAGCAACTTGCCTACCCTGCCTTTAATTAGTAAAATAGTTTTCAGCGGCTACTAGCGGTGCGTTTTTAAGATAGCAACCAGGTGTGTGCTCATACGTGTGCTCGAACCTATGGCTCGAACTCATGAGAAAGCAATACCTGAAACAC
>NC_060153.1:10864146-10873506 GCF_021292245.1 Micropterus dolomieu | reverse complement strand
TAAAACTACAACCTATATCACAAATAGATCATTTTAAACATCATTAAAAGTAAGTATATACAGGAAGAGACAAGCTGTGTCCAGAGGTATGTTAACTGATTATGAAGACAGTTCAGACTTTGCATGTAGCATCGTATCGCTGCTGTGGAGATGATTTAATATATCACAGTCACCTCTCTGACATGATTACCACAGTTCAAAACTGTATCAACTGTATATAGCAACACAGTTGGGGCAGGGACACCTGACTGAACCCCATGTTGACGGGGATCATCAGGTCTTCTGGTTCTGCTTCTAGGCATCTCCTCAGTAGTAGACAAGCATCGGAGGAGGAGGATGGCACTCTGTAGGTCTGCGATGTAACTGTAGTCCTTATCCACCTTCAATGAGTACAAGCTCCACTTCCTGGACTTTTTGTTGTACACCTTGCTGTACCTGATAATACAGAAAGGGGGATCAGCTTAGTGAAAAGTTTGCAACGCCTGACATTGTTCTCTTATAGAGTAGTTAGCATTTCCACATAAAATGCAATCAATAACAATAAATCAGCACCATCTATCTGTATTCCTCATACTGTTTAATATTTATTGACTCATCACTTATAAATGTATTGAGTAAAATGCACAAGAGTACTCATAATGCAACATACTGAATTGTCTCATCAGCTTTTCTCCTGGCTGGTCTGTGGACACGGTGGTTGTAATCCAGGCCAGCCAGCATCAGCGTATACTGGTGAAAAGTACAGGGTGTTGGAAGACTGCAGGTACAGTAGAAATAAAACATACATGATTTTTTACTTCTGGTAAAATAAGTAATGGCAAAACAGCACCAATTACAGTAAAAGGTTTGCACACAAACAATGTCGAACTATATCATAGGTATCTTATAGACTAGAAACACAGATACTTGGGGACCTTTAGCAATCATTGTTTGTGTACACTAACGTTTAAATGTCTTTCTCATACGTTTGCTAGCGATGAAAGTAACTATTACCATCAAAATGATAAAAGCCAGATTACCTGTCCAGCAGAAATGAAGCGACCACGGTGTAACTTATAACAAAAAGTGTTTTAGAAGCAACTTGCCTACCCTGCCTTTAATTAGTAAAATAGTTTTCAGCGGCTACTAGCGGTGCGTTTTTAAGATAGCAACCAGGTGTGTGCTCATACGTGTGCTCGAACCTATGGCTCGAACTCATGAGAAAGCAATACCTGAAACACAACCACTTTCATACAGAGATCCCGCAAGAAACGCAGAAACACCCATGCCGGCAGTGGCTTTTCACAAAGACATGTTCTGGCTCTGCTGCGACCAACATTCCCCGCTCAGAGGCAGATCAAATCAAGGGAAATAAAACACACTTTCCAGTATGGCGTTATTTGTGTGTCACATTCCTGAGAGCACAGAGGGACATTCGTGCGCGCACAGTTTCACTTTTGTGAGCAACACAAGTTAATTAAAATCTACATTTGAGCGAACAAAAATCTGTTTGTGCAAGCCCAACTCTGCCTCCTTGCTCACTCAACTCTGCCTCCTCACTCGCAGTCTCTGCTCTGCACTCCACTCTGTCTCCGCGCTCACTCAACTTGGCACAGCATTACAATTTGCCCCAAAACCATCCAATCACAGGCTTAGAGAAAGTAACCCTGATTGGCTGTTTTGTATCCAGTAGGGATGCTAGAATCCACGAGAAGAAAGGGAGGGATTTTGGCTTGGATAGCGAATTGCATTCTGGGTTTTAGTATCAAGTAGGCCTTCCTCCTTCTGTTATTTATTTATTTATTTTTTCAGATATTTATTGAAATTATAAACACAAAATAATCAGATGTAGCTGTATAAGAAGAGAAAATACATAAATAGTAACAAAGAAAGGACATAGCAAAATAAATAAAAAGGGTAATGTGGATTCAAAATAATATATCATCTGTCCAAAAGAACTTTGTCAAACACACAGTTAGTCTTGATTGCCTTCTTGTTCTTAATGTTTTTAATTGTGGTACTATACTGATGCAGATCTTGGAGAAAGTGTCCAAAGTGTGGTTTGGAGTCCATCCATTTTTTCTTGCGGATGTGGATTTTATCCAATAATAATACCAACTGTACAAAACATATAAGAATGTTTTTTTCCTGAAGTTGAAACATTTGTCCAGTTTTCCTTTTCATATAAAGTTCAACATCCAAACAAAAAATTCTACAGTATATATACACTGATAAAACAAATGAAAAATATTATATGATTCTTAGATAATGTAATTGACAGAAAGTGCAAGTATACTCAATATTCAGTCTAAATCTCTCAAACGTCTTTTTTACCGTATATATACGATGTAATATCTTAAAGGAAGGCCTACTTGATACTAAAACCCAGAATGCAATTCGCCATCCAAGTGAAAATCCCTCCCTTTCTTCTCGTGGATTCTAGCATCCTGCATTTTGTATCATCGATTGGATACAAAATAGCCAATCAGTGTTACTTTCTCTAAGCCTGTGATTGGCTGGTTTTGTGGCACATTGTAACACTAATTAATTTCTAAGTGAGGTTACAGCCCGTTGACCATTAGGCAGTAAAAAAGTGATTTTTTGATAAGTAATTACATTGAGAAACTACAACTACAACTCCTAACTCCTAAATATGCAATCTGATTGCTTTGTATAGTAATATACCATAGTATTAAAACAAAAAACTACTTGACACACTCATCTCTGAACCAAGATACTGTGACACTGTAGGGGGGCAACAAGTATACTGCTGGGTTGATTGTTGGATAGTAGATTAATTGAGTCCCTGGCGTAATTACTCAGACAGGACAGCAGGCAGACACAGATCCTCAGCATCTCTGATTATGTGGTGTTTGTGCTGTGAAAGGGGTCATTAGTCACTCTCACCACGGCAGCTGGACGTCTTCCCAAAATACTTTGTGTGTATGTGTGTGCGTTAGTATGGGGCAGAGATAGAACTCAGGGAACACAACACAACAGCACTGAGACCACACTGAGAGGTATACACAAAAAAACATAGCTTGATGATACACCATGCCAAATAGAGGCTGTTAGACTTTCATATCCTAGGTTTACATTTTGGAGTTTAAAGACATGCAAGATAATAAAAAATAAATATCTGTTAAGTGTTTATACTTTGTATATAGTGCATCAATCTTTTCTCCTTCTGCGTTCTTTTTCACCTCACTCTAAAATATAATTTGAATGTTTATATTAAGCTATGTTTTCCATCGTTGTCATCATTTATTTTTATTGCTACAGCCCCAAAGCCCTGCCTGTTCTGTTTTGGAACGCTGCCCTTGGCATGGTCCTATCCAATTTGGTGCTTTGCTATGATAGATATGTTTGGTTTTCTTGCTGCTGACAGAGCTCCTCACCTCAAAATAAATGTACAAAACATTTTTTTTTTTTCTCAAGTTAGTTAAGAAGTTACAGAGTAGGCTCAACCAGGAAGATCACCTCATCCCAGCACTCCTCATACACAGATTTAGTTTCTGGGTCAACAAGTCCTCCAAATTAAACAACAAAATACATTACTTGTCCATGCTGTCTCGAGTGACACAGAAGTGTCTTGTGATTTGAGACACCACCATCACAACATAATTTCTCTCTGCCTTTCAAAACCGTCACCTTTGAAAAATAAATTAGTTTTATGATTTGGTTGGTTAGGTTAAGGCACAAAAACGCCTATTTTTAAACTGCCAATGGTTATCAATGATTGACAGCTTACAATAAATTCCTTGATCAGAGTTAAATTAAAGGACATTACATGGCCTTTTTACAGCACAGCTATGGATGCAATTTTTTTGTAATATTCATTTAATTGAATGTTGGCTAATAATGACAAATCACTGACAAGCAAGATAAATTTAAGACTTTCTAAGACCTTAATACCACTTAAAATGAAATTTAATGTCAACCTCACAGGCATACTGGCAAAAATATGGGGAATATAATGGAAAATTTGTATAAATTTTAAGAACCCTAGAAAAATAATAATAATAAAAAAAATCCTCATATACAGTATAAGTAGAAGATAGCACGACCCACTGCAATGTAATTAATAGCAAAATGAAAGAAGTAGTCGCCCACTAAATCCACTTGTGTGTGTTAACCATTTAATTGATATAATGTTTTTTTCCTTGCGCCTGTAGAGTATATAGCTAGGAAATCCATTATTCATACTGTTTGAAGATGCAAGAACACCTTTCTGTTGTTTTTGTTTTTCATTTGCTTTATAATCACAACATGTTTGTGCTGTTTCAGTGACGCAGGAACGTCAGATCTTGTTAGATTGGACAAGAAGAAATTACTTTTCTCTCATGTCATGTTATCATTTAAAGTAAACAGAATGCAAAGAGTAATGTAAACCTGTTCTGTTTGGTGTGGTAAATGGTTGGATCCCTTCTTGATTTGCTCTGTCATTGGACGTACGGTGTGTGGTTACTGGGGAAGTGTACATGGGAGAAACATTTACGAAACAATTGCTGAAATAGATTTTTAAAGTACAAAGCTAAAAGCCAGTAAAACAAAAACGACTACACTGTGTAAGTCTGGTCTGGAAATTCAGTTGCTATTTGCATGAGACCACACTAGATCACCCGAGTACACTGGACTTCTCAGCTCCAAACCATAAACTCAGCACATTTTTTTAATCAGTCAACTGGCTGGCCAGTCAGCACTGAGCCATAGCTCTGTCCACTACCTGTCATCTCAGCCAGACCACTTCTGCCTAACAACCCAAGGGGGAAAATGGCTGCCCCCTTCATCACTGACACTGCCCACTACAAAGAGGGATTTGAACTGATGGATAGAAACTGCACACTTAACATTAATACACACACACACATACACAACCACACACACAGTGTTATGCTCTCAGATCAGATCAGCAGATTTGTGATTTGTTCTACTTTTTTAAACATTTCACTTGAAAAAACAAAACCAAACAGACACACACTCAAACAAGAGACAACATATAGTTATCTGTGTCAGTTGTTTAGTAGTGAGATTTTAACCGTTGTTATGAAAAGATAGCGGAGCCGGAAGGCAAGGCTCTCGATCTACTGGTCAGTTTTCATTCCTACCCTCATCTTTGGTCATGAAGGCTGGGTCATGACCACAAGAACTAGATTGGAGTACAAGCGGCCAAAATGGGGTTTCTCAGAAGGGTGGCTGGCTTCTCCTTTAGAGATAGGGAGATAAGCTCAGTCATCCGTGAGGAACTTAGAGTAGAGCCCCTGCTCCTTTGCGTTGAAAGTAGCCAGTTGAGGTGGGTTGAGCATCTGATAAGGATGCCCCCAGTGTGCCTCCCTAGAGAGGTGTTCCATGCACATCCAGCTGGGAGGAGGCCTCGGGGAAGACCCAGGACTAGGTGGAGGGATTATTTCCACACTGGAACCCTAAAATTCCTTAAAGTAATAATCTTGAAGATTTTTATCTAAATAAATATCTGTTAAGTCACTCTAACGTGTAACTACACGTGTCACCAAATCAACCAGGAATGAATGGATTATAAATTTAAATGCTGAGAGAGTCGCTCAGATGTATACGTGGCATATGATGGAACACATGTGGAGTTAAAATCTGATACTGGAAGCTCGGGAAGATCAACAGAGGACACAGTTCTGGAGAAAAATGGAGGAAGGCCTGTTTGGCAGTGTAAATGGGGGTAGGAAAATAACATCAAACATTCAATATCATGCATAGTACACATGAATGTTGTGACGGTATGCTGTGATCAGTCTTGATCAATATTACTGTGGTTTACTGTGAGACAAAATCAAAAGCTTAACTACGGTATTCCAGGCTGGGGAGGGAGAGACAGCCAGGAGTTGTGCAAGACACCAAAGCGCACTTGCACATAATTAACAGAGAGGATATATAATCCAGCCAGTGTGTTCTGGGTCTGACCTTTGATCTCCTTCAATTAGTCCTCTTCTCTCCCTTTTTTTCTCTTCATCATACAGTTTCACACTTGCTTCTCATGTTATTTTCAGTTTATGTCTACACGGATGACACTGTAATCTATCAGAACAGCTGTCAAGAGCATATGCAGGGTTTGAAGGGCTTTTAATGTAGTCCTTAATGCTGTCAATGATCACAGCAAACCCAAGGAGGTGTGAAATTAGACAGATTGATTTACCAGACATGAGGCAACTTGGGCTTTGAGCATATTTTGATCACATAAAGGTAGCAGTTTTAGTGTTTGTCTGTAGATGAGATGGTTTCTTAGGCTAACCAACAAATAGAAGGATTTTCTAGCAGATGTTGACCAACTGCACTAAAAACTTATCTCGGGTTTGGTCTGCTGCATGGTGTAGTTCTGGCATTTGAGATTTTTTCTAGTCCTTTCTTTCTTATTCATTAAACTGAATGCATAGGGCTTTTCTTGTCCCATAATTTCTCATAACTCGATATAAGATTATATATAAGATGTAAGAGTTCTTCTGTTTTGTATATATGGTGCTCACTGATGTTCCTCAGGGATCAGTTCTAGACCCTCTACTCTTCAATATTTATCTATCTCCACTTGGGCAGCTGCGATCGCTTGGCCTCCATTATCACTTTTATGCTGACGATACCCAACTCTACGTTCACTCTAAATCTGGTGAAGACAGAGATAAAAGCATGGATGAACAATAACTTTCTGTACCTGAACAGCAGGAAAACAGGTTATGCTTATAGGTTCCCGTCATCAAATTCGCAAAGCGGCTCCACTGTCCCTGTTTGTTGATGGCTCTGTTCTAGAGACCCAAAGTAAGATGAGGAACCTTGGTGTAATCTTTGACACCAGCCTCGCTTTTGATTTTTTTGTTCAGAGCACTGTGAAGGCATCTTTTTTTCACCTCAGAAATATAGCCAGACTACGCCCAATGCTAAATTTATCTGTCGCTGAAAAGCTGATGCTTTGTTGTCACATGGCTGGATTATTGTAACACCGTTTTAGTTAAGTTTCTAAAACCACAATTAACAAATTGCAATATGTTCAGAACTTTTAAAGTCCTTACACTGGCTTCCGGTCAGGTTCCGTGTCGATTTCAAGAGCATGATGTTGACATACAAGGTAAAACAAGGCTTGGCTCCGCAATACTTATCTAGCTTATCTAGTCCGCAGACTGCGCTCCTCACAGTGTAATCTGTTAACTGTTCCACTAATGCACCTAAAATCTATGGGTGACAGGGCTTTTTCTGTTTATTTAACCCTATCCTTCACTTTGGAACTCTCTTCCTCCTGAACTCAGGGAAGCCACGACTCTTGGCAATTTTAAAGCGCTTCTCAAGACACACTTTTTTCAATCAATCAATCAATCAATCAACAAAATTTATTTCGGTCCTCACACATAATTTTCCAAAACAGAAAAAAGGAAAACAATGAAAATAAAACATTATATACATGCATAACAACCGAAAAAGGTGTAGACTGAAGCCTATGCTTATTATGCCTACCCTTTTTACATAATACATAATTTTTCTCTCTGGATTTAATCCATTCAAAATAAACGGAAAAAAAATAAAAGGAAAAATTAACCAAGATGTTCATACATGATTACAGTGGTACACATCTCAGATATTATTTCAATATGTGACATAAAGCATACACAAATTAATCGTATTGAGTTATATATTTATTTATCACCTTGTTTCTAAACATTTTCTTAAAATTACAGAGTGAAGTACACAATTTTAATTCCTTGTCACAATTATTCCATAGGTTTATCCCTTTAACAGATATACATCTATTTCTTATATTAGTTCTTGCTCTTACTTTTTTAAACATACACATACATTCCTCTTAATTTGTACTGACTTTCTCTAATTTGAACAGCCTCTGAACACAATTCGGAACTAAATTCTTATAGACTTTATACATGACCTGGGCAGTATAAAGGTCAACTAAATCAACAAATTTTAAAGCTCGTAAATTAATAAATAATATATTTGTTGGTTCATAATAGTCAGCCCGTTTTACAATCCTTAATGCTTTCTTTTGTAACATATATATTGAATTTGTATGTAATTTGTATTTGTAAGTTTTATATATATATATATATATATAATGATTTATGATTATTTATGATCTATTATAACACCTAAGAATTTATATTCATATACTCTTTCTATTTCCTCATTGCTAATCTTAATTTTAATATTACTATTACTTTGTCGATTGCTAAATATTATGAACTTTGTTTTACTCAAATTCAATGAAAGTCGATTATCATCAAACCATCTTTTTAAGGCCATCAATTCGATTTCAAACGTATTCAGAAGCTGTACCAAACTTTTTCCCGTATAGTACAAATTTGTGTCATCAGCAAACAATATCATTTTTTATATTTTAGACACTTTACAAATATCATTTATATACAATACAAACAATCTGAGACCTAACACCGAACCTTGTGGAACACCAAAAGTAACTTTCATTAGATCAGATTTAATGTTATTTATTTGTACAACTGATATCTATCCTCATTGACTTACATGAATGAATAATCATTCATGCAGCACACCTGGACACACCACCGGTCACTGAACAGATCTCTGCCTCACTGCCACAAACAACTGTCTCCACCTGCTGGCATGTAAAGCCGTCTGCTCCCAGCGCTGTTCCAAAGACTTCTATTCCTGTCATCATCATCATCATCACGCATAGACCATTAAACCGAAATGTGCACATCCCACACAGAAATATTAGTAATCTCTTAAGGATTAGAACAACTGCACCAACTCCAGCACCCAAAACAAACTCATTTAAAATGGCTCTCTTCAATTTGAGATCTCAAGTAAGACTTTTATCTTAAATGATGTTATCTTGTCTGCAAATCTAGATTTTATGTTTTTAACTGAATCCTGGTTGCAAATAAATGACTATAGCCAGCTAGCTGAACTGTGTCCGCCTCAATATGATTGTTTTAGTCAACCGAGGGTCAGTGGTCGTGGTGGTGGGTTAGTGAGCGTGTATAGGAAAAATTTAAAATGTCATCAAGTACGCTGTGATGAATTTAACTCCTTTGAAGTTCTCACTCTTAAAGTTGGAGGGCTGCAACCTATCATATTTGTTATAATTTATCGCCCCCCAAAACCGCCTGGAGGATTTTTTTCAGAACTTCCTGAATTTTTATCTACTCTGGTTTTAAATTATGACAGAATTGTTCTTTGTGGCGATTTTAATATTCATGTTGATGACCCCACCAATTTTAATGCAACTGACTTTTTAAATATGGCCACTTCTTTTAACTTCACACAACATGTCAAAGGGCAAACACATAACCGTGGTCATACACTGGACTTGGTTTTTACCCTGGGTGTCAGCATTTCCTCTGTGGAATTAGTGGACATGACCATATCTGACCA
>NC_060153.1:10846394-10864046 GCF_021292245.1 Micropterus dolomieu | reverse complement strand
GCCTCGCAATGGTCGCAGGCAGCCCCCGCGAGAGCCGCCTGAGCATGCGACATCCCCAGGCATAAGACGCACATCCCATGGGTATCACCTTCTGTGATGAAACGCTCACAAGGGAAGACACACTGTCGGAATCGCATTGACATGATCTGCTGCTTCGTCTCGATGTCAGGTAGGAAAATGGAGCTTCCAAACATAGCCAAAGTGCCTGCTGAATAGAAAGAAGCTAATGTGTCCTATGTGCCGGCGTGCTTATATACCCCCTCCGGTTACGCCGTCACACACTACCGTTCTAGTAACACCAATAGGATTGGAGTAGTTTCATTCATAGTTCAGCCCTGCCACGCCCAGGGGCGTTCCCATAGTGTCGTCACCGACGCAGTGTCTCGTTCCCCTTCTCGGGGAACAAGGGTTACATACGTAACCCGAGACGTTCTTTCTCATTATCAAGCCAAGTCTCTGACACAGCAATCACATTAAATTTGTTAAACTGGCACAAGTAATCCTTAATTTGTACAAAGTTTCTATAAAGACTTCTACTATTAAAATGTATTATTGATAATGCCCCTTCCATATCCACATTTCTATTAAATACTGTGTAATACTCAAAACAATTATTATTTATATTATTGAAAAATGGATTTCCGGGTCTATATCATTATCAATATCATACATTTTATACTCTTTGTGATTTAAAGTTTTAAAATTCTAATTTTCGTACTCACAGCATTGATTTTGTAAGCGATCAGACACATAGTCCTTATTGATGTTAACAAACTCCCCATCGTCAATATCTCTGTATGGGAACAAAAAATCCTTTTCAATGTCCATCATTTATTTTGTGATATGAGTCCATATGATATTCCTCCACATAGTCCTCACTTGTAACATAAACCACAGTTATCATTTGTCGTGGATTTTCGTCCACATGCAGTAGTTCTCACTCATCCATACTGGTCCAATTCTTTGAGTTCTCTTATTGTGAGTACTTTAGCCTCTTCAGGTGTTCCATTTAGCCGTATCATCATTTTACAGTTCCTTGTCCATGTAGCTTGGATCTTATTCTTTTTCCTCAGAATGCGTGCGCATCTCGCAATGTCGGAATTCTTCTTGGTAAGATGTTCATTCAGATACACTCCTGTACCCTTCAACTTCTTAGCTTGCCTCCGTAACTCTGTTTTATATTTCCGATTCACAAACCGAACAACTATAACAGGCTTTGCTCCGCTATTCCTTCGAGGAAGGGTATGGCAGGCCACAACATTATCACTCTGAATATTCATATTCTTACTTTGAAAGAACTTTATTACTTGTTTTTCCAGCGTTTGAAGTTCCTCTGGCAGGGCGCCTTCACTGACTTTATCTCTGGCAACAGTACTGGCATACGTTCGGTGTGTTGTTTCTAGTCCATTTATAGTTAAGTCCTCCATTCTTGTATATTGTTCCAGATCATCAATCCTTCTCTCCAATCCATCAATTTTCTTGTCCTTCTCTTTAACAAGGTTCTTCAGTTGTTTAACTTCGTCCATCAGATCAAGTAGCATAGCTTGTTCTTTAACAACTTTGCTCAACTCATCCGACATGAAGTTTAAAGATTTTCGAATCTCCTCCAACTGATCCTCCGCCACCACATTGCTGACTTTCTTCGGTGGCATTTTGATTGCTTTTTTGTCTTATTCTCAAATACTTTATTGTCACTTTGTTCCTTCTGAAGTAACTGCACATCACAGGGTGCCGCCATCTTGGATTACACAGTCAAAAACTTGCATTCGACTGCTGATGTCTTTTTATGATTGTTTTTTAGTTATTTTTATTTTTAATATTTTGTTGTTATTAACTTTTATTTGTTTTGTTTTGTTTTCTTCGGACTGTGATTTTATGTTCAGTGCTTTGAGAAGCTGCTTTTAAAGGCACTCTATAAAATAAAGTTTATTATTATTATTATTATTATTATTATTGTATTAGGAGCAAGCGCTCACAGTGAATCTCAGCACAACACAACATAAAAGGTATGTCTTGCCACCAAGTGGATAAAGAGAATGTGTGCGAACATGCACACACTCAGTTTAGTAGTTGATATCTGAATTGTCATCAATTTAATTTAAATTTTGATCTAAAAACTGAACTATAGGGGCAAAAAGACAATGGCTGTAGTAAACTTTCTGAAAAGAGGTCGGCAGCCTAAGTCGGGCAGTAGGGGAGCTAGGGATGTTCACAAATCTCAATATCATATTTGGAAAAGCAAAAATAATGTGTTTGAAATATTTCTTACTTTCATATTTTGCTTTATTTGGATGCAAATATACCATGTGTGTAATCATGAAGAAAACATACTGAATTGAAAATAACTTGACTGGCTTTTCTCACTTAACTCAAAGGAGAGGTGGGTGAGGTTTGTTTGAAATCCATTTCTGCCTGTCACATACAAGGAGATGTGAGGGAGAGACACAGAGAGACAGACACAGAGACAGAGTTGTTTATTTATATGCTCTTTGTCTGTTCCCCAAATAGTCTTTGTTACGGTTTGCCCTTGTAGGTTTGATCTGCTGATACACACTGCGATCGGAAGTTGACTTGACTTGGAGTGGATGAAGAGTGTCTGTCCACTTTTAAAATAGGCTGATACAAAAGCATACTCTGATGTCTAAAAATAAAACTGTATGCTATTTGACTTGCACTCTTCTGATATTTTCGTGTCCCACATGATGGTTAGCCAGGGTGGCTGTTGTAGTTCACAATAAAAGATAGGTCACGATAAAGATGTTTATAATAGAAGGATCAGTGTGGAGTTAAATGATAGACTTGAAAACCTAAATTGTAAACCTATCTTAAAAAAATGGTCATGTGTGTGAAACAATTTTTGCTGGCTATAATCCTTCCTCCTGTTCATACTGGCCATTAAAAGACACCTTCCTTACGCCCTTTCAATGTGAAAGTTAATGACAGAACAGGACAGAATCCACAGTCCCCCTTTCATGGAAAATGCGTTCATTTGTCTAATTTGGACAGTTAAACTTTTGGATAAATTTTTCATTGAAAGGAGAACTATGGATTTTGTCCCCAATCACTTACATTGAAAATGCATTAGGAAGGGGTCTTTTAATGGTGAGTATGAACAGGAGGAAGGATTACAGACCTGTACAACCTGTTTCAGTGTTCTTTTGGGCACCTGATTACTGTTTCAAGACAAACTGAAAAATTGTGAACTTGAGATATAGTTCAGTGTAGGGGGAAATTACGTTGGTCTGTTGTGTCAATGATTTAAAAAAATCACAAAACTTTTGACTAAAAATACTATTCAGTCATGCATGCAATGGGAGGAGGTCCACATAACAATAATGATAATTTGAGGTGTCTATAAAAAAATTTAAAAAAGCTCTCATGGCCATTGACTAATTTTTGCTTGTTATCTTCCCTTCTACTATCAAGTACTTACAAGTTGTGCAAGGTAACAAACAGGCTTCAATGTATGATCGTGAGGGAAAAATAACACCTGATAAAGAAATGCTGCTTTGGCTAATAGCAGTTCCTGTTCAATCCCTGGTGTCATTTTAATATTAAAGCAAGAGTCTGAATCTGATGATTAGAAAACAGAATCTGAAGTTATTCTATATGATGTCTGAACATATTTAAGGAAATGTATTCTCAATGGAAATTGAACATCCTTTCTTCACCGAAAACATGGTTTCAAAGGAAGAAATGGTGAGGTGTTTGTGAAAATTTCTGTGAATTGGTTGATGGGAAAAAAACTGGTTAACTGAAAAATACATTATAACAGTAGAGTAGTTCAAAGAACCAATTAGAGAGAATTTTATAAACTCATTAACAATTATTAGTGGATTATTGATTCTGGCAACTAAGCTTTAGGGACCTGAATCTGTCCTTAAGCCACTGGTTGTAATTTTGGAATCCTATATTGGTTGTTGTAACAATGTTAAATATGATCAATTCTGGTCCCAGCAGCACATGACGCAACAGTAGACTAAAGGGCCTTTCACACCTGAAAGTTCGCACCAAGGTCCGAACCAAAGTTCATGTTTTGATACATTTTGATACAATCGGTTAGTTTTGGTTTGGTTTCACACTGCAATTCTGCAACCGCACTAAAGGACTTTACATGGCACACTTGCGTTGTCATCATCTATGTGGGTTGCATCTCCCTATACTTGACATTGATTGGTTTATTAAACAGTTCAGCAGGTATTTTTCACAAGAATGAATAAATAAAGAATGAGCATATGCATATTTGCCACTATATTATTTTTATGGCATTACTACCTGCAGCACCAACTGTCAGGCCAATTTTTGTCTGTTTGGTCCGGACTGTGGTCCGGGGGTGTTTCACACCTGCAATTTTGGTTCGGACCAAACTGAAAAGTCCAAAAGTCCGGACCAAACGAGGTCGGTGTGAAAGCCCCCTAAGAATACACTATAAATATACACTATAAACTAAAAATAAAAAAAGTTATATTGGAAATTGTGTTTTTTTCAAACGTACTGACTTTTTAAAAGATGTTTGTAGAACTCTATTAATTTACTGATGAAAATCCTATTTTTGTGATACTGTTTGCCTTAGCCTCACTTTACAGTCAAGTAAATTGATCCTCCTTCAGGTAAGATTCCAGAGGAGTATCTCCGCTGTCACTGTCTTCACTGTCATTAACCTATTGGTGCACTGTGCTCTGCTTGACATCCCTTTGTGTAGGAGGGCCTGAACTGTGTCTGGGAAGACTGAAACAGAGAAGATATTGGATGTAGCTTTATTGTAGGTCAGCCTTGAAGATGATGCCATGTGTGAAGATCAGTGATGCGAAAACACATGAAGAGGTGGATGGAAAGAGGCTGCTGTGGTCCCCAAGGTAGAAGACAAAGGGCCATTTATTACCATGTTCCAGACCTGGTTCTCACCTGCAGTGTGCACACTGCAGCAGTAGCGTGGGGTATCAGTGTGTGTGACAGTGTTGGCAACACTTTGCACAGAAGTAATTATGTTATAGGGGGAAACCAGTTTAAGGCAGGAAAACAAGAACGAGAAATTACATGCACTACAAAAATCCTATTTACTGTAAAACTCATGTTTCCATGCAGACGGTCAGTAATGACATTTCTCTCCTACCCTTAATCTTATTTTAGAACCAAAACTGGCATATTTTACATTTGGTCTATTATGATAGAAGATGCTGCAGCCTAAAGAGTTTTATTTCCTTTTTGTAGGAGCATTTAGAGTTACTGAAGAGAGGACAGGCTCTGTATTTAGAGAGAACACAGTTTTCATTACTGTGTCTGTATTTTACAAACAACCTTCTATTGAGCAATAAACACTTAAAATTATTATATAAGCGCATGTACATGCACTGTAATGTAAGTGATGACACCTATTTCACAATCTCAAGGGATTAAAGAACACCTTAATCCAAATATACATGGTTATTTAAGGTGCAAGAAGAGTTTGAGCAAAGGGTATTCACAACTTAACCACCAGCAGACATGCTCTCTTTGCATGATGAGATGAGGCTGCCTCAGAGCTTGAATGGTTGACTACATATGTTGTGCACTGTCCTCTGTGCATGTAAAGCTTGAGAAAGATCATAAAGGGGTTCCCATGACTCCCACCTAAGTTTATTCTTGGATAGAATTAAAGTACTATATTGAATGTTGCCAGACAGTGTTAACATTGTATTTGCAAGCTGAGATATATTTGTGATAGCCCCATTAACTAGTAATTAAGTAGCTATTTAAGTGTTATGGCCGCTCTCTATCTTTGACTAAAACTGTTTTTCAATCTGTAAAGGAGAATAATAAGACCATCACATTTGCAGAGGTCATTTTCAAAAAAAAGAATTATATATTTTTAGGGACAATATGGTAAGCTTGGCTAACAATGCATTTTTGGGATAAACCAGTGCATTTCAAAAAGGTTTAATGAGCTTAAGAGGAGAGATCTCACCCTATAAGAAGCATAAAATCCTCTAACTTAGTTTAAAAAAGTAACATTCAAACTGGGAAACACACATAAGTGTTTGATGTGTTGAATACTCTGTAACACTAGCAAATTTAATTTGTTTGATTATCTCATCTGCTTTTCAGCTGACATAGCATTCTCAATACCAGATGTTGAGCACTGATGTTTTATTTGAATAAAGCTTTTAGATTCTAAGTACTATACTTCAGAGGAAGAGACTGTGTCTGCCTGACAAATCTTTTAAATGTCACGATAAGAAACACAGTAAAGCAAAAAAATACATGTGGTCAAAGGACACAATAGGAGAACACAGATACAAATACAAACATTTCGGAGTTGTTTTTTAGTTTATTTGTTCAGTCAAACAGAAAGATGCGCACTTTGTTGTAGCTCAGAGGTCTGACAACTGTCATTTTTCTAAAGGCTGCTATCACAGGCGAGAGACAGTGTAGTGATAGGTGTGTGACCGTTTGAGCCTGAAGGATCAGGTTTTGGTTGTGATAATGAAACTTTGATTGAATGAAGGCATTGCCTTTAGGTTTAAAGAAACTAAAGCTGTAAAGTGAGAAACTCTTAAGGAGCTGGACACTTTCCCCCTGTACTGTAACAAGTCCAGAAAATACAGTTTACTCATTAGTACTCTCTGTTTTATATACAGTAAATGTGAATTGAATATGCTATTGGTGGTATTGAAAATATTGACAAAACCAGCATTTTAATTGACCAAAGTTACATTTGCAGTTTAGTTTATATGCTGTTTAATGTGCTGCAGCTGACCAGTTAATTCGTTACATAGCCTGCAAATTGACATTCGCTATGCACTTTTCCCTGAGGAATTTTTGTTTGGTGGCCTGTTCAACAAACCAAAGCACAGGACAAGAAATGTTCATGTTTGTAGTAAGTGGCGGACTGGGACAAAAATTCAGCCCTGTACCCACACCAGCCCACATTACCACGTCCATGCATCCCCACCTAAGAACACGCACATTCACTGCTTACATTTGAATACAGATTATGAAATCATATAAGTTGTACCATATGTAACAGATATTCAAACATTTAATGTATGTGACTTGCTACTTTTTGAACAATGCTTGCTACTTCTTGAAGAGCACATTATAACCCTATTACCTCAGTAATGACTGTTTATACTAATCTAATCTAGATAACTGATCAATGATCAGTAATCTTTCATATTGTAGTCGCATTGATTGGAACATTCCTATCTTAGTTATCATACTGGAAATAATGTGAATATTTCGGAGCGAGGATGACTGTGGTGCAGCTGAAAGAAATAGGCTTAAATGTAGTTTTAAGTTGAGTTTTCATTATTAGCTGCACATATTCTGAATGTGTTTTGACAGCATTAATAAAATACGAAACTATCAAGATTTTATTAATGTAAAATAGAACAAAAACTTTACAGTCAGTTTGAACCCATAGACATATTTTCCACTGCCAAAAAAATAATTAATAGGCCAACCTACTGGGTGTGACTGTGACTGTACTATCAGAGGTTCATGAGCAGTGGTGGCTTCTGCCAAATCTCTCAGGGGGGGCAATTGTTGCAATGATGGCAAAGATGACAAGTTCAATGGTCTAAGTCTGCTATAAGAAAAGGATTGTTCCTTAGGCTACATACTGTACAGTATTTGTGAACAGCTACATCCTGAAGTTCATTGTCAATGTCTACAATGAATGAACAGTCCACAGATCTTCAGACCTTTGGATGTAAAGGCAACTACTTTAGCAATAATGAAAAAATGTAATGACTCTCACAATCATCTGATTTAGCAGTGACAAACCTTTTATTTAGGAACAACAAACCCAGAATAAAGTGCAGTGGCACTGGGCTGATAATGTGCAATGAATAAAATTATTTACAGTTAATCTTGCATTTCAGCTAAGGGACCCGTCTCAAGTAATAGGCTACAGTTATGTAATAATATCACATATACTTGATATGAAGGTGGATCAAACACAGCTATTCTTAAATGTTTTACAGGGTACAGATGAACCTAGTATTTATTTTCATTCTTTAAGTTACACACATTACACAAGACTAATAAGATAAGCAGAGAGTTGTAAAAAAAATCCACTTGTTATCCTGTAGATACACAGTATTATTAGGGGTGTGGGCTGTATTAAAGTATCCACTGTTCTCCCATGCTCTATAATCACACAGTAACAATGAGCTATGTACTGTTCTCCCATTCTTCCTCTGCATTTACACATACACAAGAAGGCATGTAAGGGGAAATATAAAAGGTTTATTCTATTGTTTTTGGTTTATTTTCTGTGTTGCTTTCCTACTTCTTCTTCTTTTTATCCTCCTCTGCCAAGATGCCAGTGGTGGCCACATCATTCTACCTCCTCTTTCTTCTGTGGTTTCTGGCAATAAAAGAAAAAAACAACACATCAAATAATTGTTACAAGTTGAGTGCAGCTAACTTTAAATTGACTCCACCACCGCACATAAACATGGCTTAATAACAATCACATTTAACATAAGCATAAAATGTGGCTTAATAATAACTACCAAGATTATTAGCTTAGCCAATGGCATTTTACACAGCATAAATTAGCCTAGTGGCTAGCAGACTTTTCCTCTCCTCATAGCTTAACAAATTAAATGTATTATTTATACTGTGTCTTACTCACCGCTGGTAAAGTCACTGCCTCTCCTTACATAACACAACGGTTTAATTTTCAGCCTGAATGTACATTTTCTACAGCAGCTGGTTGTAGTGAGAGCAACAAGCTGGAGGACTGCGGAGTCCTTTTCAGGTGGCAGAAGCGTAGCTCTGCTGATGGGCGCACGACATAAACACGTAAGTGTGAGCCGTCCCGGAACCCATAGAGACTGCATTTCAGCGTCCGCAGCTCGCAAAAAACTGCCTTTACATGAAAGTCTATGAGAGAGATCTGGGCGATTTACAACCAGACTGAAATCGCACCAAAAGAGGCGGGACTCCACGGAACATGACTTGATGCTGATTGGACAGCGATATTCAGAGACAAACTGTCTGTCAAAAACAGTCACAGCTACCTAACAGTGTGGTAGAAAGTGTGAGAAAATCCCCTGCCTTTCCCGGCTTGGCGGGGCGTCGCCCGGGCGCCCTAATGTACAAGACGCCCCTGTTCATGAGTAAACTGTGTCATATTTGATCTATACCTAGCCTATTTTCATAATCAGGTAGCCGATTGCCACTGGCATTTAGTCCCGTCGGGTTACAGCTTAATAAATATAGCCTTCCTATTTAAAATCGAATGTAATGGGCTGTAGCACTTTATCATTCATTAAGGAAATTCCAGTCTGGTAAATGATGAATGAGCAACGCTGTAGGCCTATAGTAATAATGTTAACGCATTGATTCTTCTTCCACTCCTGCGTTTTAGAGCCTATCATGGTCCGCGTTGGCACGCATTCATATTACTAGCTCCACCCGATTAAAATGGAGGATCTGCCTTTATTTACCCATTGCCATGGTGAATTGTAGTATCGGAGCTCCATTGATGCTGGCTTTTTTTTATCCCCATGCACGCGCTTCCATCAGGCTCAACATACTCAGAGTTGATTGAACATATTCTGATCAGCTGTTCTAGAACCGAAAATTCGGAGTTTCCCACCTCAGGCTCAATCAACCCAGAGCTCAGGGATAAACTCAGAGTTTGTTAAGCCTGCTTTTGTAGTGAAAAATGTGTGTTAAAGTTTTAGACGTCTATTTCACAATAAAATCTTGCTCATTTCGCATTGTATTAATGCTGTCAAAACACATTCAGACTATCAGCAGCTAATAATGAAAAACTCACTTTTTAACCTTATTTAGGCCTGTTTGACCTCCCCACGAGGAGGTTAGGTTCACAGCATCAGTTGCCGGAGTTACTGATCTAGGGATTATCTGATCTCGCTCTCTGAAACAGAAAACCCACAACAAACCTACAACAGAGTTTCCCTCATCTCAGACTTTACATACTCAGAATTTTCACTAATCCCACTTTCTGAAAAGGGGCCCGGGGACCTCTGGCTGTACTGATTGCAGCAACATCCTAGTTAATGAACACAGTATAGGATGTAAACATTGCAGCAAAATATTTTCTCAACATTGAAATACACATGAATACAAACACTGAAAGGCAATAGAATACATACCTAGCAAAAGCTATATATAGTAGCAGCAGTAATAGTTGTGTTTGTTTGTTTGTGTGCCCCAACAGATTTTAACATTTTTAAATCCCTTATGATATACAAGTATTTGTGAATCAAACTAAAGTATGCTAAAGTGTTGCAAGTGTGTGTTTGTGACACACATGCACAGGTTCCTCCTATCCTAAGGGTTACTAATAGTTAAGTAGAGCCACAATATTAAGAAACTGGTAGCATCTGTGTCAGGATGTGTCTCTGTCACTGCTGTCTTCCTACCTCCACTGCACTTGCCTTTTCTGCAGCAGCTGTGCTGTCTGCACTGGGTACACCAACACTCTAGTTTTGAATAGATTCAATAGATAAAAATGAATAGATTCAGATAATCTTGAACAGATGCAGAGAACAGAAGTAAGCCAAATGTTTATTAATATATATATATATATATTAAAAAATCCCCCTCTCACCCCTTGCGGGGTGGTATGTGTCATCCTCAAGCTCAGGTCATCTACCAGAGGCCTGGGAGTTTGACAGTATCTTAGCTGTTCCTAGGACTGCACTCTTCTGGACAGAGACCTCTGATGTTTTACCTGGAATCTGCTGTAGCCACTCTCCCAGTTTGGGGGTCACAGACCCCAGTGCTGCGATTACCACTGGCAACACTGCTGCTCTTACTTTCCACATCTTTTCTAGCTCCTCTTTCAGCCCTTGGTATTCTCAAGCTTTTCGCGTTCCTTCTTCTTGATGTTGATGTCACTGGGTTTGCCACATCTCTCACTGCAGCCTTCTTCTGCTGTTTGTCGATCAACACGATGTCTGATTGGTTAGCCATCACCAATTTGTTAGTCTGGATCCCACAGGATCTTAGCTCGGTCATTCTCAACTACCTTAGGAGGTCTCTTCCATTTTGACCTTGGGACTTCCAGCCCATACTCATGGCAGATGTTCCTGTACACTATACCAGCTACTTGGTTATGGCATTCCATGTACGCACTTCCTGCCTGTATCCTACACCCTGCTGTTATGTGCTGTACTGTCTCAGGGGCATCCTTGCACAGTCTGCACCTGGGGTCCTGCCTGGTGTGGTAGAAGGAGCTTCTATCTCCTCCTTTGGCCAGTTTATTGTACCAGCGGGGTATCTGATGACTGGCAGGGCGTATGCGTTGATGGCTTGGATCTTGTTCTTCCCATTCAGCTGACTTTTCAGGACCTCCCTTACTCTCTGTAGGTATTTGGCTGTGGTGGACTTCCTTGCTGCCTTCTCATGGTTTCCATTAGCCTGTGGCACCCCAAGGTATTTGTAGCTGTCCTGAACATCTGCAATGTGGCCTGCTGGTAGTTCAACCCCCTTGGTTCTGATCATGTTCCCTCTTTTTGTTACCATGTGACCACATTTGTCCAGTCCGAACGACATTCCAATGTTGTTGCTGTAGTAGTTGATGTCTCGCTTATTGCTGGCATACAGCTTGATGTCATCCATGTAGAGGAGGTGACTGATGGTTGTTCCACTTCCAGCCAGTAGGTGTGGATCATGTCAGGGCCTGGTGCTGTCCAGCTCTTTCCTGGATGTCTGCCGTTGTAATGGTTACTGGATCTTGTTCTGGGAGATTGCTGTGATCTGTTCTTAGATCCACTAGCCACTGAGCATTGGTGTTGTGGGATGCCTCTTCCTCCCATATGTTCTTCCAGTACTGTTCAGTCTCAGCTCTGGGTGGATCTGATCTTGTGTTATTACCCTGCTACTGAGAGTACACTTTGGATGGTTCGGTGGAGAACATCCAGTTTATTCTCCAGGCTTCTGCTTCTCCCTTGTATCTCTTTAGGTGGGTAGCCAGAGCGGTAAGTCTTTGTTTGGCAGTCTCCAGAGACTTAGGTATCGACAGCTTGTTGTATATCTTAGGTAGCCCCTTCCTTGGACCTTTCTGTAATGCTCTTTGTGGCTTGCAGTGTTCAACTTATAGCTAAGCATCTCTAGGATCACTGTGGCGTACATCAGCTCATTGGTCTCGGTCATGGCTTTAGTAGGGATAGTATGCAGTGCTGCATTCACATCTTCTAGACTTTCAGAGGGTACTTTGTCACTTAGCCATGGCAATCTTGGTCGTTGTACTTGGTTCCCTAGCACCTGACGCGGACCTTGTTGACCCAGGTGACATAGATATATAGATAGACAGATAGATATATATAGATAGACAGATTTAAAAAATCTGACCGGCCCACCTTAAAACAAATGGTCAGGCCAGAATTGCCAGATGGCCAATCCACCACTGTTTGTAAGTTAGATAAGAATACTTTAGTTGTGGTTTATTGTTGTGTTGTGTAGAAGCTCGGGCTCAGTGTGACCGTCTGTCATGCCTATGATAGAACGCAGACATTACTGTACTTGTTGCCTATAAGGAAATGTAGGTATTCTTGCTATTGAAGGAGAGTTGTTCTATTCTTGTGGAATTCATTTCCTATTTATGTGCAGTCAATGTTTTTACACGATAAAAATCTAGTGCAGTGTGTAGAATTGGCCTTTATCAGGCATCTCTGTGAATCCTGATGGATGTCCTTCACCTAAGCACCACCTCTGAATAAATGTATATGTATTATTTTTTTATATTTACCACCCTTTGCACCTGTTGCTACACCAGCCTCACATTTTTTGTTTTTAGAAGTATTCTGTCTGTATGGTACTGCATCATAGTCTGCTGATTGAACCGACAGGATTTCATTCGCAGTTCTAAATGAAATGCCAAGGTTGCCCTGCAGTTATTTTCTCTCACTAGCTGGGGTCACAATAGGTGCTGTAAGACACAGGGATCTGCAAGAACCTTTCTGTCCAACCTTGAAGTACATATGAGGCTACTTCTTCTACTACTTCTATGAGTACTTCTCTGCTTACCGAGCAACATTTTGAGATGTATAATTTTTTTTTTTAAGAAGTACCTAAATGAGTGGTGAATGTGCCAACAGTTGCATAAGAAGTAAATGCTAAACTGTTTTCTTTGGACTTTACAGTACATTAAAAATTTTTTCAACTACAACATCCTGCATTGTAAATACAAATAGAATTAAAGCTGCAAGCAGCGTTGGGCGGGCCCTCGCACTTGTAGCACGTCCGGGCGTGAGCTGACCGCGTTGCATATTCTGGAGCTCTGCCGGTGCGGCTGTGAATTTGCTACGCGGTTCCGACGCCGCATGAAGGTGTTATATGTCACTTCCTGTGTCCCCTATGTGGAGCTACATAGCATTTGCTGCTATGTATATAAATGGGTATTGGTGTGTAGATGTCTGCGGGGTGGGAGATTTATCAAGCACGTAAAGTTTAGTTCCGATGTGAGCATGTACACTGAATTTACAACAACTTCCTGTGTCATGGCGAAGAGTTGATCTTTGACGCCACGCCACGGACACACCCATTGACGAAAACTCACAGATAGCACAACTTTTCATCATCAATACCTTTAGAAGGCACAGCAGAAATTTTAAATCGATCCGCCTAAATCCCTAGGAGGAGTTCGTTAAAGTACGAAGTGTGTAAATCATCCAAAAATTGCCATAAAATTCAAAATGGCCGACTTCCTGTTGAGTTTAGGGTATGGGTTTTTGAGGCTTTTTTGTGTGTCTTGATATGATACATGTCCCCAGAAAATGTCGTGCATGTAGGTTGAACGTGAACGAGGGGCTAATTTTTTCCAATTTTCTAGGTGGCGCTAGCGAGTCATTTTGCCACGCCCATGCGCAAAACCCATAAAATACGAAATTTTTCACCAGTTCTGACATGTGTGCAAAGTTTGGTGAGTTTTCAAGTATGTTTAGGCCCCCAAAATGGAGCTTACTTTGCAGAAAAAAGAAAAAAAAATTCTTTACAAATTCAATAGGGACCTCACACGGTTCGTGCTCGGGCCCTAATTAAAGCTGCAAGCAGCATTGGGCGGGCCCTCGCACTTGTAGCGCGTCCAGGTGTGAGCCGGCCGAGTTGCGTATTCTGGAGCTCTGCCGGTGCGGCTGTGAATTTGCTACGCGGTTCCGACGCCGCATGAAGGTGTTATATGTCACTTCCTGTGTCCCCTATGTGGAGCTATATAGCACTTGCCGCTATGTATATAAATGTGTATTGGTGTGTAGATGTCTGCGGGGTGGGAGATTTATCAAGCACGTAAAGTTTGGTTCAGATGTGAGCATGTACACTGAAGTTACAACAACTTCCTGTTTCATGGCGAATCATCAACGCCACGGACACGGCGATTGACGAAAACTCGCAAATAGCACAACTTTACATTGTCAATGCCTTTAGAAGGCACAGCAGAAATTTGACGTCGATCCGACTAAATCCCTAGGAGGAGTTCGTTAAAGTACGAAGTGTGTAAATCATCCAAAAATTGCCGTAAAATTCAAAATGGCCGACTTCCTGTTGAGTTTAGGGTATGGGTTCTTGAGGCTTTTTTGTGTGTCTTGATATGATACATGTCCCCAGAAAATGTCGTGCATGTAGGTTGAACGTGAACGAGGGGCTAATTTTTTCCAATTTTCTAGGTGGCGCTAGCGAGTCATTTTGCCACGCCCATGCGCAAAACCCATAAAATACGAAATTTTTCACCAGTTCTGACATGTGTGCAAAGTTTGGTGAGTGTTCGAGTATGTTTAGGCCCCCAAAATTGAGCTTACTTTGCAGAAAAAAGAAAAAAAAAAATCTTTACAATTTCAATAGGGACCTCGCACGGTTCGTGCTCAGGCCCTAATGATCCTATCCAAGAAATGGTTATTTTCACTACAGACATTCTACTATATTAAAATGAACGAGAGAATAACATATTAAAGGAGTTTAACATGGATAATTCAGCTGCCAGTAGCTTTAAAGCTTAATGTTACGATGAAATCAACTACAATAGGCTTACAATAAATGCAACCATCACTATTACTATAGAGGTATGTAATGTTATGGAGGTAACAGTAGAGGTGAGGCAAAATGGTGTGGTCATTCTGAGAAAATGAAACACACAATGCATGAAGAGAGAGAGACAGCAAAAAGCCTCATTGGTATGAGCGATCTTAACCAGGAGACAGGGGGAAAAGGATGAGGTGAGAAAGACCTGCAATGATAGGGAGGGGATGGTTTGACAAGAGGAAATTCTGAGAGAGCGAGAGAGAGACAAAGTCAGTGAGAGAACAAAGTAATAGGAAGAGTGTGACAGCTCCACCCAGTGGGTAATGAGTTTCAATCTTTCTGGCACAATAAGAGGAGAAGTCTGTGGCTCGCACTATGCGGTAGAAAGGCTGTGCAATGATATTGATGATGAGCAGAATAATTATGGACACACACATACAGACACAGTGCACACACACACACACACACAAAAAGATTAACACAGCTGTGTCTATTTGATCTTATTGGCTACGTTAGCCAATGGAATCCCCGCTAGTTTTGTGTAGCCATCATGAAGTGAGGCTGTTGATAGCTGACTGGATGTTTTTGTACAGGCATTAGGTATTTTGAAATACAGGAAATTCATTCCAGGTGACGCGGTGGTGCAGTCATTAGCACTGTCCCTTCACAGCAAGAAGGTTGTGGGTTCAAACCCCGGTTGTCCCGGCCTTTCTGTGTGGAGTTTGCATGTTCTCCCTGTGTCTGCGTGGGTTCTCTCCAGGTGCCCGGCTTCCTCCCACCATCCAAAGACATGCAGGCTAGGTTAACTGGTGTCTCCAGAATCAGTCCTTAGGTGTGAGTGGTTGTTTGTCTATGTGTGGACTGGCGACCTGTCCTGGGTGTACCCTGCCTTTTGCCCGATGTAAGCTGGGATTGGCTTCAGCCCCCTGCAACCCTGTCCGCGGTTAATGATGGATGGATGGAAATTCATTCTTTTTCCCAGAATCAAGATTGAAGAAGCAAATCAAACCTAGTGTTGTATTTCAATCCGTCATTGAGAAAGACTCACTAACCAGACAATGCAGAGATTTCCAAAGCTTTCATCAATATAATGTGTAAAAGAATTGCTATTCTGTTTATCAGTCATAAACTTACAGACTCTCCATTTCTAATATGGTTATTCTGATGTTAATCTTCTAATATTACATTACTGTTTATGACTGTTTTTGACTTGTTATTTTACTGGTCAAACTCCTTCTTTGCTTGACATTCCAGTGTTCCCCTTTAATTGCCAAGACTGTGGAAATCCTCCAGTTTCACAATGAACCAAAAATATTTTGAACACATCTCATCATAACAAAAAAGATCTCTAACATTGTTTTTTGCATTGTTGCTTCAGTTGACAAGCGATATCTGCTTTGTCCGCAGTTGTTGTTATTGGGTGATCCCACCCATAAATCAGAGTAGGAAAGGTAGGGAAATATTCACAGCAGTCTCTTTATATTCTACCCTGGAAAAACAGAACATATTTTGATGCAACAGTGGAAGGTCAGACTGGGACAAAAATAATGTAACTGTGATATTTAAAAGAAAAGGCCGATTACATTTGTCAGTGGAGCAGCAGGAGGACCTCAATCTTTTGAAGTACTGAAAACCTGCAGTGAAGTTTGAACTTCACTAAGGCATTGGTGCCAATAGGAAAAAATATATAATGAAACAGCTAAGTTTGACACACAAAGTGGTCCAATTACTGCATTGGAATGTCAAGAGGAATTTAATTTTTGAGTGCTTGTCATAATGTGTTATCATATCCTGATCCATATTAACATCACTCAGAATAATTTGTTGTACAAACATTGTATCATCCATCCATCCAACGTCAAACGCTTATCCTGCGTACAGGGTCTCGGGGGGCTGGAGCCAATCCCAGCTTACGTTGGGCGAAAGGCAGGGTACACCCTGGACAGGTCGCCAGTCCATCACAGAACATTGTATCAAGTTCTTAATATTACTTTTGAGAAATTGAATTGAAATCTTTATTTCGAACATGCAAGAGAAAGTAAAAAAAAATAAAAACAATGTTTAAATACATAAGAGAAAAAACCAACAACAGATGAGCAGAGTAGTACCTTTCTTTCCTGTGTTAACATACTTCTATCACATGTGCGAAAAGGAGTAAGAAGAAGTAAAACTTATGTACTCCTACCCCTTTAATCAAATTGTTATCACATTATGAGGCAATGACATTTCACCAAGTTAATCATAAATATAAACAAAGGGTGCTTGTGTTTTAGAGTCATCACAAAAGCAGCTGTGTGGTTTGCTATTATGATCCATGCTAATAAGCCAGTGCTAGTAGAAAAAATAGGATATAACCTAATGGCCTTCTGTTCTGTCAACATAATGACACGATATAGTGCTTAAATTTATTTACAAGTTTTTAAGTAACAATAAATACAGTATATGCCTTTGCATACACTTGCATAGGTTGTACATTTAAAAAAAAAAAAGACATTAATTGAGGGAGCCTAGATTTTTCTTAACCTGTAGTTGATTATACATAAATTATGTAAAAATGTTATATCCTTATACTCCCCTAACAGTGACATGCAGGAATGCGACATTTTTTAATATTGCGACAACAATATGACTTGCGATGAATAAACATTTTGAAGCGTGCAAATTAGATGCCTGGTT
>NC_060153.1:10843264-10846294 GCF_021292245.1 Micropterus dolomieu | reverse complement strand
TGCGGTGGTTAGCACTGTCGCCTCACAGCAAGAAGGTCATGGGTTCAAACCCCGGTTGCCCCGGCCTTTCTGTGTGGAGTTTGCATGTTCTCCCTGTGTCTGCGTGGGTTCTCTCCAGGTGCCCGGCTTCCTCCCACCATCCAAAGACATGCAGGCTAGGTTAACTGGTGTCTCCAGAATCAGTCCTTAGGTGTGAGTGGTTGTTTGTCTATGTGTGGACTGGCGACCTGTCCTGGGTGTACCCTGCCTTTTGCCCGATGTAAGCTGGGATTGGCTTCAGCCCCCTGCAACCCTGTCCGCGGTTAATGATGGATGGATGGAAATTCATTCTTTTTCCCAGAATCAAGATTGAAGAAGCAAATCAAACCTAGTGTTGTATTTCAATCCGTCATTGAGAAAGACTCACTAACCAGACAATGCAGAGATTTCCAAAGCTTTCATCAATATAATGTGTAAAAGAATTGCTATTCTGTTTATCAGTCATAAACTTACAGACTCTCCATTTCTAATATGGTTATTCTGATGTTAATCTTCTAATATTACATTACTGTTTATGACTGTTTTTGACTTGTTATTTTACTGGTCAAACTCCTTCTTTGCTTGACATTCCAGTGTTCCCCTTTAATTGCCAAGACTGTGGAAATCCTCCAGTTTCACAATGAACCAAAAATATTTTGAACACATCTCATCATAACAAAAAAGATCTCTAACATTGTTTTTTGCATTGTTGCTTCAGTTGACAAGCGATATCTGCTTTGTCCGCAGTTGTTGTTATTGGGTGATCCCACCCATAAATCAGAGTAGGAAAGGTAGGGAAATATTCACAGCAGTCTCTTTATATTCTACCCTGGAAAAACAGAACATATTTTGATGCAACAGTGGAAGGTCAGACTGGGACAAAAATAATGTAACTGTGATATTTAAAAGAAAAGGCCGATTACATTTGTCAGTGGAGCAGCAGGAGGACCTCAATCTTTTGAAGTACTGAAAACCTGCAGTGAAGTTTGAACTTCACTAAGGCATTGGTGCCAATAGGAAAAAATATATAATGAAACAGCTAAGTTTGACACACAAAGTGGTCCAATTACTGCATTGGAATGTCAAGAGGAATTTAATTTTTGAGTGCTTGTCATAATGTGTTATCATATCCTGATCCATATTAACATCACTCAGAATAATTTGTTGTACAAACATTGTATCATCCATCCATCCAACGTCAAACGCTTATCCTGCGTACAGGGTCTCGGGGGGCTGGAGCCAATCCCAGCTTACGTTGGGCGAAAGGCAGGGTACACCCTGGACAGGTCGCCAGTCCATCACAGAACATTGTATCAAGTTCTTAATATTACTTTTGAGAAATTGAATTGAAATCTTTATTTCGAACATGCAAGAGAAAGTAAAAAAAAATAAAAACAATGTTTAAATACATAAGAGAAAAAACCAACAACAGATGAGCAGAGTAGTACCTTTCTTTCCTGTGTTAACATACTTCTATCACATGTGCGAAAAGGAGTAAGAAGAAGTAAAACTTATGTACTCCTACCCCTTTAATCAAATTGTTATCACATTATGAGGCAATGACATTTCACCAAGTTAATCATAAATATAAACAAAGGGTGCTTGTGTTTTAGAGTCATCACAAAAGCAGCTGTGTGGTTTGCTATTATGATCCATGCTAATAAGCCAGTGCTAGTAGAAAAAATAGGATATAACCTAATGGCCTTCTGTTCTGTCAACATAATGACACGATATAGTGCTTAAATTTATTTACAAGTTTTTAAGTAACAATAAATACAGTATATGCCTTTGCATACACTTGCATAGGTTGTACATTTAAAAAAAAAAAAGACATTAATTGAGGGAGCCTAGATTTTTCTTAACCTGTAGTTGATTATACATAAATTATGTAAAAATGTTATATCCTTATACTCCCCTAACAGTGACATGCAGGAATGCGACATTTTTTAATATTGCGACAACAATATGACTTGCGATGAATAAACATTTTGAAGCGTGCAAATTAGATGCCTGGTTGTTTTTAAATTCACTATAATTAAATATTTTAAATACAACTAAATGTTGTTTGTACAGCAGCAACAGTAAAGTTTACAACAGCAAAGTCACTCTACAATCTCAGTAACATCTCACTGGAAACAAATCTAAAATGTCAAAATAAATCATATTCCAAAATACTGAGTGACGTTTAGAAAAAAATAAAGATCTCAGACATGAGTCCGTATCGCTCTTTCCTCTGTCCTCCCCCCTGCTGCGTCTGTTATTCATTGCCTGCAGGTAATGTTACTGCTGGTAGAGAGAGGAGCGGCTGGTTTGTCTCAGCCAGCAGCAGTTTACAACAATGTGCCATATTTTAAGGTTCGTAGCAAACTAAGCTTAACAGTTAAGAAGTTACTTTATTGATCCCCCATAGGGGAAATTCAATTTGGCACAGCAGCACAGGAGAATGTAGTGCAAATTTAACAAAATACAGAAAATTTTAATCCGTAATCAACGCAATCCAATCAAGTAGAATCAGGATCAAATATATAAAATGTTTGGGAGATGTAGATGGGAGATGTTGGGTGCTATGGCGGCATGGAGGTGGAATATACTGGGTGCTGTAGCGTTGTAGAGTCTGATGGCAGATGACACAAATGAGCCTCCTAGGTGCTTTGGGGCGCAGCTGGATGAGTCTGTGGCTGAAAGTACTCCTGAGCTGCCTCAGCTCATCATAGCGAGCATGAGAGGGGTTGTCCATGATGGCTTTCAGCTTCCCTCTCATCCTCCTACTGTCACTCCCTCCACAATGTCAAGTTCCAACCCCGCCACCGAGCTGGCCTTCACAAGCTTGCCCAGTTTCTTGGCGCCACAAGTCCCGATGCCACCTCCCCAGCACACCACAGTAAAGAAGATGACACTGGCCTGTTCTGGTAGAACATCCGTAGCAGCCTGGTGCACCCATTGAAGGTCCTGAGCCTCCCCAAGAAGAATAGCCTGCTCTGTCCATTCCTGTAGAGGGCCTCTGTGTTGTTG
>NC_060153.1:10840455-10843164 GCF_021292245.1 Micropterus dolomieu | reverse complement strand
TTGTTTTTAAATTCACTATAATTAAATATTTTAAATACAACTAAATGTTGTTTGTACAGCAGCAACAGTAAAGTTTACAACAGCAAAGTCACTCTACAATCTCAGTAACATCTCACTGGAAACAAATCTAAAATGTCAAAATAAATCATATTCCAAAATACTGAGTGACGTTTAGAAAAAAATAAAGATCTCAGACATGAGTCCGTATCGCTCTTTCCTCTGTCCTCCCCCCTGCTGCGTCTGTTATTCATTGCCTGCAGGTAATGTTACTGCTGGTAGAGAGAGGAGCGGCTGGTTTGTCTCAGCCAGCAGCAGTTTACAACAATGTGCCATATTTTAAGGTTCGTAGCAAACTAAGCTTAACAGTTAAGAAGTTACTTTATTGATCCCCCATAGGGGAAATTCAATTTGGCACAGCAGCACAGGAGAATGTAGTGCAAATTTAACAAAATACAGAAAATTTTAATCCGTAATCAACGCAATCCAATCAAGTAGAATCAGGATCAAATATATAAAATGTTTGGGAGATGTAGATGGGAGATGTTGGGTGCTATGGCGGCATGGAGGTGGAATATACTGGGTGCTGTAGCGTTGTAGAGTCTGATGGCAGATGACACAAATGAGCCTCCTAGGTGCTTTGGGGCGCAGCTGGATGAGTCTGTGGCTGAAAGTACTCCTGAGCTGCCTCAGCTCATCATAGCGAGCATGAGAGGGGTTGTCCATGATGGCTTTCAGCTTCCCTCTCATCCTCCTACTGTCACTCCCTCCACAATGTCAAGTTCCAACCCCGCCACCGAGCTGGCCTTCACAAGCTTGCCCAGTTTCTTGGCGCCACAAGTCCCGATGCCACCTCCCCAGCACACCACAGTAAAGAAGATGACACTGGCCTGTTCTGGTAGAACATCCGTAGCAGCCTGGTGCACCCATTGAAGGTCCTGAGCCTCCCCAAGAAGAATAGCCTGCTCTGTCCATTCCTGTAGAGGGCCTCTGTGTTGTTGGTCCAATCCAGTTTATTGTTAAGTTACACCCCCAGGAACATGTAGGTGTCTACCATCTCTAAGCCCTCCCTCTTATTACGACTGGGGTGTGGGGCCTCTTGCTGCATCAGTCCATCTCCATCTCCAGTTCCTCGTCTTTTTCATGTGCTGAGCTGGAGGTTGTTGATGTCACACCTTCCAATGAAGTTCTCGATTAGGTTTCTGTACTCCTCCTCCCTATCATCTGTTATACAGCCAACACTGGAGGAGTCATCTGAGATTTTCTGTGGGTGGCTCGTTCCTGAGTCAGACGTGACCACAGACAGATAGCTTTTCGTTTGTAACAATTCTCTGTTAGCCAAGCTAGAGTGCTGTACTTCTGTAAAACATAGAGGATGAGAGACTGTAGACAGAACAGATTAAAGTATCGCTTTCTATAGGTTTACATGTTCATGCCCTTACAGTAACGAGCGTCTCTGTAGTCAATTGGAGTAATCTTGGAGTAATCTTGGAGTTAACTTCACCTTCATTTTCACTGTCTACCACAGCCTTTCTGCTCGAGTATGTGTGTGTGTGTGTGTGTGTAGGAGCTGACACAGAGAGCAGGGCAGAGGCTGCAGCCTGATGATGAACACTACGCTCTTTAGTCCCAGGGCCGTTTAATACTGCGCTGCCCATCCCTAAATGACATTATTTTTCTTATTCAACGCGCTTCAGGAAGTTTTTTGCGATTCAATTCAATTCAATTTTATTTATATAGCGCCAAATCACAACAACAGTTATCTCACAGCGCTTTTCATAAAAGAGCAGGTCTAGACCGTACTCTATGATGCTATTTACAGAAGCCCAACAATTCCCACCAAGAGCAAGCACTAGGCGACAGAGGCAAGGAAAAACTTCCTTTTAAGAGGCAGAAACCTCGAACAGAACCATGGCTCAGGGTGGGCGGCCATCTGCCTCGACCGGTTGGGGGTGAAGGGGGGAGAGAGAGAGAGAGAGAGAGAGAGAGAGAGAGAGAGAGAGAGAGGGCAAGAGAGGAACAGAGAGAAAGAGAGGGATGGAAGGAGAGAGAGGGGAGGGAGGCAGCCTACACAATATACACAGAGGTACAGACAATAAAGGTGATGTTGCTATAGACTAAATGACTAAATGAAAAATGGTATAGATATGTATAGTAGTGTTAATGATAACAATCGTAATGTTAATGATTATAATAACAATAGTTGTTGTAGCAGAGGGTGTCGAGCAGGAACACACGGGGGCAGCAGGTGACCAGCCACAGCCACAGATCCAAACTCCACAGCTCCAGAGCCAGAAACACCTGCAGGAAGTGATAGGAAGAGAGAGGAGAGGGACGAGAAAGCACAAGACTACCGGAAAGGGGAGAAGTTGTGTTAGTAACATGCAATGGGATGAGGTTGCATACAGAGGGAGAGAAAGTAGAGGAGAGAGGAGCTCAGTGCATCATAGGAAATCCCCCGGCAGTCTAGGCCTATAGCAGCATAACTAAGGGATGGTTCAGGACTCACCTGAGCCAGCCCTAACTATAAGCTTTATCAAAGAGAAAAGTCTTAAGCCTACTCTTAAATGTGGAGATGGTGTCTGCCTCCTGAACCCAAACTGGAACCTGGTTTCACAGGAGAGGAGCTTGATAGCTGAACGCTCTGGCTCCTAGTCTACTTTTGGAGACTCTAGGAACCACAAGTAACCCTGCATTCTGGGAGCGCAGTGC
>NC_060153.1:10805665-10840355 GCF_021292245.1 Micropterus dolomieu | reverse complement strand
ACTCACCTGAGCCAGCCCTAACTATAAGCTTTATCAAAGAGAAAAGTCTTAAGCCTACTCTTAAATGTGGAGATGGTGTCTGCCTCCTGAACCCAAACTGGAACCTGGTTTCACAGGAGAGGAGCTTGATAGCTGAACGCTCTGGCTCCTAGTCTACTTTTGGAGACTCTAGGAACCACAAGTAACCCTGCATTCTGGGAGCGCAGTGCTCTGGTGGGGTAGTAAGGTACTATGAGCTCTTTAAGATAAGATGGTGCCTGACCATTAAGAGCTTTGTAGGTAAGAAGAATGATTTTAAATTCTATTCTGGATTTTACTGGAAGCCAATGCAGAGAAGCTAAGACAGGAGAAATGTGATCTCTTTTCCTGGTTCCTGACAGAACACGTGCTGCAGCATTCTGGATCAGCTGAAGAGTCTTAATGGACTTTTTCAAGCAGCCTGATAATAAGGAATTGCAGTAATCCAGCCTAGAAGTAACAAATGCATGGACTAGTTTTTCTGCATCATTTTTAGACAGGATGTTCCTGATTTTCGCAATATTACGTAGGTGAAAAAAGTCGGTCCTTTAAATTTGCTTAATGTGAGACTTAAACGACATGTCCTGATCAAAGATAAATCCAAGATTCCTCACAGTGGTGCTAGAGGCCAAGGCGATGCCATCAAGGGAAACTATATCTTTAGATAATGCGTCACGGAGGTGCTTAGGCCCCAGAACGATAACTTCAGTTTTATCTGAGTTTAACATTAGAAAATTACAGGTCATCCAGGTTTTAACATCCTGAAGGCACATTTGAAGTTTAGCTAACTGATGAGTTTCATCTGGCTTCATTGATAGATATAACTGAGTATCATCTGCATAACAATGAAAATTTATGGAATATTTCCTGATAATATTGCCTAAAGGAAGCATATATAAAGTGAAGAGGATTGGTCCGAGGACAGATCCTTGAGGAACTCCATGACTAACTTTGGCGTGCATGGAGGATTCATCGTTAACATGTACAAACTGAAATCGATCTGATAAATAGGACTTAAACCAGCTTAGAGCAGTTCCTTTATTGCCAATGAAATGTTCCAGTCTCTGCAATATGATCTGATGGTCAATGGTATCAAATGCAGCACTAAGATTTAATAAAACCAGTACAGAGACGAGAAGTCCTTTGTCTGATGCAATAAGGAGGTTGTTAGTAATTTTCACCAGTGCTGTCTCTGTGCTATGATGAGCTCTAAATCCTGACTGAAAATCCTCAAATAAACTATTGCTCTGTAGAAAGTCACACAGCTGTTTAGCAACTGCTTTCTCCAGGATCTTAAAGAGAAATGGAAGGTTAGATGTAGGTCTATAGTTGGCTAAAACATCCGGATCAAGTTTGGGCTTTTTCAGAAGAAGTTTAATTACAGCTACTTTAAAGTACTGTGGTACATAGCCTGTTGATAGAGATAGATTGATCATATCTAGTATAATATAGTATACGTGCTGACTAAGTGTAAAACATCTTTAAGCAACCTAGTCGGGATGGGGTCTAAGAGGCAGGTTGATGGTTTAGATGAAGAAATTATTGAAGTTAGTTGGTAAAGGTTGAGGGAAGCAAAACAGTCTAAACATATATCTGGTTCTACAGCTGTTTCCAAGGTTCCTGAGTTTGGAGATAAGTTGAGGGCAGGTCTTGGTGAATTTTGTTTCTAATAGTTAGAATTTTATCATTAAAAAAGCTCATGAAGTCGTAACTACTGAGAGCTATGGGAATACGTGGCTCAATAGAGCTGTGACTCTCTGTCAGCCTGGCTACAGTACTGAAAAGAAACCTGGGGTTGTTCCTATTTTCCTCTATTAATGACAAATAGTACGCTGCTCTGGCATTACGGAGGGCCTTCCTATAAGTTTTAAGACTATCTTGCCAAATTAAACGAGAATAGTACACCTTTAGTCCACATTTAATTTTCCTATTAGTTTGCACTATTGCTCTTGTGGTTTTAATTTTTATGAGGTTTTTATGCACAGCTCCTCTTCTGTTTACCTTTGATTTAAATAATTTTGATGGTCGGGGGACAGACACAGTCACTATAGGATTTTCACTAAGTAACTCCTGAAATGGAGGAGCAGAGAAGTGTGTTAGACTGCGACTCTGCCTCCTGGTCTCAACTCGATGTGTTTATCGCGCATGTTCATATTACGATACAAATATGATTTATGTCAGCACTATGATTAATATTTGTATTTTCCTGAAGTGCATTTTAGTCCAAGAAATTACATCATGACTTACTCAACAGACAATACTGTGGTTTTGAATTTTTAGTCTCGCTATTACAAAAAAGAACTGAAGGGCCTGTTGTTTGTCTCAAAAAACCTGAATATTGCTTGAAGACTGACTCAAAGTTTATGATTAATCTGAAACACATTTTTCATTGTGAGTGAAAGTGCAATTATTGTTTTCATTTCAAAATGCCAAATATGTTTTCACTTCCTTAAATCATATTTGAATGAGAATGTAAATAACAAATCTAAATGATGCTTTTTACACACCATTATTCTAAGCAAACCTAACTTTTTAAAAATTCTGTAGTGTTTCTATTCAAAACTAGCAAAATGCTATTGTTTAATGCTGATACGTAATGCCACAGGTGTAGATTTGAAAATGAAATAAAATGATATTTATTGACATGGCCTAATAATAAAAAAATTAACATTTAATACTTGACAGTCTGTGTCACACTTACAGATACAGACAAATACAACTAGAGCTGCCTGACAATTAGTGGATCGACAGAAAATGAATCTGCAACTATTTTGATAATCAAATAATCGTTTAATAATTTCTTAAGCAAAAAGCCCAACATTTCCAGCTTCTTAAATGCGAGAATTTGCTCCTTTTCTTTTTCATTTAATTGAATACCTTGGGATTCTGGTCTGCTGGCCAGACAAAAGACATTTGAAAACATCATCTTAGGCTAAGGGAAAAACATACAAACCATTAATAAGTAGATTAATCAATGAAAAAAATCATTATTTTCAGCCCTTCATTAGATACACCAACAATCATTGCATCAAAGAGAAATGGTGAAGTAAAGAATTCCTGCATTCCATTTTAAAGACAAGATTATACCAATTTAGTTGTTTCATAATGATGAAAGTGGATGCAAGGTGTTGTATAAAATAATCAAATATAAGAGGAGGATGACAAGCAGCTGTGAGATTGCTAACACTAAAGAGTGCTTAACCAACACTGCTGGCAATGCAACTGAAAGTATCATTTCTGGCTTCAAGCTAAAGTTAGACATATGCAGATGATTAAAACAGATGCATGAAAGTAAAATCACTCATACTTTTTTTTTTTTTTTCACCCATGTTGACATTCCCTTCTGTCATTTGGTGGATGGAAACAGGTTCTTCTAAGGATGGAATGACAATGATGATGCTTCCTTGTTCCTTGAAAACAAGAAAACAAATGCTTAAATGTCAACATTTTCACACATAATAGACAACCGGCAACGATGGTTATTTCTTACTTGGATAATCCCACGTTATTTAGCAGCTAATACCAAATTGTGAGCAGCTAATTATAGTCTTAAATGTCACCTTAATGGCCAGTTTGGAAAATATTTCAAGATTATATAAAACATTTTACAAAAGAAATTACATGCAAAAGGATATTTTTTGCGGTATATTTGTTGTTATGACACATAATTACAACCTTTTCCACAAGATTATAGTGGAGTCTAAAAATGCTGTCCATTTCTGTTGTGCTCCATTGTGTAGAATATTTTATCTGTGAATCATTAAGTCTTATGGAGGGATAACAGCACCCATCTTCCTAAGGTGCATTGTAATGCTGGATACAAATGAATCACACATTCTGCACATTTTCTCGCTATGTCTTTAGGTCCATCACAAAAACAGTGGATAGATAGATAGATAGATAGATAGATAGATAGATAGATAGATAGATAGAGTAGGGAGTCTCTCTGCTTTTTGCCTGAGGTATCCTGAAAAGTCTGTAGTTCTCTGTAGTGGATAGAGTAATACATAGGCTAGTTACAATAGTTAGGGAAAAACAAGACCAGGTGTCTGCTGTCACTTCTTTCTTATGTGTTGTGACAAAATAATTCATAGTAATGATAACAGCTGTATAAAACTGCTTCAAGCTACTCCTCAGTTCTTGCCTGTGGCATGCCTCTTGTCTTAGATAAATTGTTCTCTTTGAAAAAACCAAGAACAGGTGCCTCAAACAACACGATTTCCCAAGCATTTGACATTTTTCTGTAGCGTGTAATTATCAGAAGAGGGAGAAACATGTTGCTTTCTCTGTGGGAAACTAACTTAAAATGAGGCCACTGGAAATCAGTTATGCCAAAGTTATACAGTATTCTTAACGATGTCTACTGAGTCTGACTTATCAGATGCATTGCCTTTCTTTGGTCTAGCGGGGGCATGAGCTGGGTCATCAGGTTTCAGTTCTTTTCAGTTCTTAATACACACTAATAGCCTGAACTTTATTACAACTAATAATATGAAATGTATCTAGATTAATGTGTGAACCATGTGAGAAAGGGCCACAGACTGTCTAAAAGAAGTGGACGTGGACTAACGTTTCAAGTTTGGCGTTTTGGCCTTCGGTGTCTTGGTTTTTTAGAACCAGAAGTGACCATATTTGGATGAGATGGTGGGGCTGGGATATGAATTGCTACACACTGCAGGTCGCCGTGGTAGCGACTTGTGAACCACAAGGTAGCCACACCCTAAAATAATACATTGCTTTATCGTCTGTTTTACTCTAATGGGACCATAATTTACTAAATTAACATCATGTTATATTGAAAAAGACTTGAAACTTGCAACTGAAACCATAAAAACATTAGGAAAAAATTTATTGAGGTAATAAATCAAGTGAGAAGTAAGGTAATTTTGTCATAGACTTCTTTTTTCAACCCTTTAACATGGCACTTCTAAATAATGGATCAAATGGCTTTATTTAATGAGAAAGGTGTCGCTTGAGGTGAACAACTCGGAGAGAATTATCACTAAACTTTGTAGTTCCCCTCAGATCTATAGAGCTTTTCAGCATCTTACAGCTCGTTATTTTGGTTTTCCAGGCTGCAAAATCTGTTCACATCGACCTTGTTTCCAGCCACAGCAGGAAGCGGTTTTCAGAAAAAAGGCTCTGATAAACTCGTTTTATACTTATACAATCTGCCCAGCATTGAATGACAGGCAAATTTGCCAACTGCTTATGGACATAGTGGAGCTTTAAGCAGATCAAGAGCCATTAATGAGTCAGTTGACCAGTAACACAATCTTAAATTAATTAGTTTGCTAGCATGTTAGCACTATAACATCTTTATAAAAAGGATACACAGACGGGTGACAAATTAAAGGAAAAACCTGAATAAATGAGTGAAGAAACACGACAAATGCAGATGCACCCACACAGGTGCATTGCACGGCACAATTAAGCAATTAACATCCAATCATGCTCTGCGGCATGTATGAAAATGCTGTGCAGGCCCAGTTGATTCTGATTTTGCATCAAGTTGGTAAGTGAAGTTTCTTTTTCTCATCATTTATAAAATTAAATATTACTCTTTCTGATAAGGAATGATTAACAGAAACAATTACAAACCAAAACTATTTAAATAAATAACAGAAAAATATAACAAATAACAAAATATTTTTGAAAACAGTTGTTAAGGATGCAGTCTATTTTAATGATGTGCAGCTTTTGTAGTGCCACATCCATGTCGGATGCATTATCCACTGTGATAGCTTCAACTTTGCCCCTTATCCCAAACTCATCCAAAATTTCCTTGGCTACCACTACCCTGTTTATGCTTTGTAGACAGCTGATTCATTCGTCCCTCATTGATGTAAATGCTGTTGCTGTAATGTAATGGTCCTGGCAAATGCTTGTCCAGCCATCACTGGTAACTGCTACTTTGTTGATCTTTTCCAGATCTGATTTTATGTTTTCTTTTTCTATGCAACACAGGTGAGGGGGATCAGGACTAATGAGACACAGGCAGGCAGAGAGACAGCAGGGGAAACAGACTGACACCAATAAGGCCATAGGGAAACTAATAACCAGGAAGAAACAGAGAATAAGTAACTGAATCAGAACAAAAGCAGACAGATCACTAACATACCAAAAAACTACAACTAACAGGGAAAACTGACTGAACTAAGGTTAAACAGAACGCAGAGCAAACATGGACAAAATAATATCGAAGTACATGGACCAGAAGTAGACACTAAGACACGGATAAGAATGCAGGACATAACTAGAATACGAGACAAGACAGATACTAAGAAAACTTAAACATGCGAATGAACAAAGGACTAGACTTAACTACAAAACCCTAAACATGAGAAGATCAAATAAAGCTATAGAAACACAGAATCCAAAAACAGACTAAAACAGGACATGAACACAAAACCACACTCCTAACACTCTGGATGAAAGCATTAGCTAAACGAGTAAATGTAATTTAATCACAGTTTCAGACCTAGTTAAAGCTAGGGTAATTTCTTTCAGAAGCATGTTTTTGTCATATTTATCAGGGCCAGAGCATGAAACATGCCAGGACCTTATTGAAATGCAAGGAATTCTTTCTAATTATTTTCCCAAAGTTATTTTCCCAAACTTTGCACAAAATTCAAATGACATTTACATGTCAGAATCAGAATCAGATTTATTGCCAGGTTTGTGTACACATACGAGTAATTTGACTCTGGATTGTACAATGCTCACGATGTGCCTACTTATACAATAATACAGTAATAGTACAGTAATTTTGTCATATGGTTGTTGCACATGGGCGTGGCAAAATGGCTCGCTAGTACCCCCAAAAAGCAGCCCACCCGCCACGTTTCACTAAAATGTACAAAATTTTTGTGCCAAGTGGATCATGTCCAGACCTTAAAAAAAGCCCCTAAACCTAGCTGTGAACACATCCTTGTGCCACTATTCACACAAGTCACAAAGCCCCCTACTGACAATTTGAATAGTCAAGTTTTACTCTGTGATGAACATGGACGTAGTCATCGTTACGTCACATATTGGTTTGTGGACTGATGTTTTGAAGCCTCCAGTTTGGCTGAAAGGGCGCTGCCATGTTAAGTTGTTGCAACCAGCGATACCGGACGTGACTATATTTGGACGAGACGGTGGCGCTAACGGCCGTGTGTGGAGCTAGCTAGCTTGCTTAGCTAGGTGCATCTGTAATTCAAGTTAACTCATTTTAACAGGGTTGACAAATTTGTCTAGCGAACAGCAGGCTTTAAACTAAATGTACCCACCAGAGAAAGTGAACAGCCAACTCCTAATAAGCTTTTTCAACGGCGCTGGTTAAATTTACACAGTGCCGTGGGCCAAGTCACTCCAGCCTGATTGTCAGGTCGTCATGGTAATGACTTGTCAATCATAGATAATCCCACCCTAAAGCGTACTCTGCTTTATGGTCTATTTTCCTCTAAATGGGGCCATAATTTACTAAATGAACATCATGTTGTATTAAAGAAGACGTGAAACTAGCGATTGAGACCATAAACTCATTAGGAAAGTGTTTACTGAGGTAATAAAACAGGTGAGAAGTAGGGTAATTTTACCGTTATTTCTAATGGAACCGGACTTGTTTTTGCAACCACAAGAGTCGCCCCCTGTTGGCTGTTCGATAGAATGCGGGTTTAAGGGACTTCCGCATTGGCTTCGCGTCTCAGACCGGAAGCTTCCCACTTGGTGATGAACTACTCCTAGCAGGTTGGCCACACCCACCTCAAAACTGTCTCAGAACAGCCATAACACATTAATAATGCTATGTTGTGAAACTGTTTTCGCTTATTGGTGTGTCGCTACGTGGTGTGGCGTCAAAGTTTGATGCTTCGCCATGAACAGGAAGTTGATGTAACTTCACGGCAAATGCTGTTATCTCTACGAAATTGACACATGTTTGATAGGGGTCACACCCAGAACACATCTACAGGCCACTATTTACTCATACTCATAGCGCCGTCAACTAGCAACAGGAAGTGAGCCATTTGTGACAAAAATCATGTTTTTAATTTATTTTTCTTGCTGTTAACACTTACATCAAACCTGTGCATAGTTTTTATAGGTGGGCCATTGTGCCAGCATCAAGTCATTGGCTGATACAGAGGACCTAAAAAAGACTAACTCTTGTAAATTACACTGAAAAACACTCAGGTCGAGAGAGATACACCAGACCCCCCCCCCTCACTTTTCATGCAATTCATTCAAATGTCTTCGTTTCACAGAGCTGTGTGATTTGAATAATATTCCAGCAAATTTAAAATGTTCTCCAAGTTGGAAATAAATGACCATGTGAGGTAGGTACAAAAGCTTCATACATATGCATGGGAGAGCAATTCCCTTTTTATACCCCTCAGCTCCCTCCTCTCTCTTTCTCTTTGACAGATTGTACAATGAGTGAAGGCTTGCTGCCATGAAACACATAACCAAGGACTCATAGACTGCCTGTGATTGTAGACATCTAGTACAGCCAGCTAAAGATACTGAGGTGACCTAAGCAGGTCTGGCATGTTTGACATTTCTGTGATAGGATGTGTTTTGGTGGACAGAGACCACAACATAAATCTGCCTGTCCCAAAACTGGGAAAAATAGAGAGAGAGAGAGAGAGAGAGGTTGCTTTGTTGACAGGAGTCTCATTGGGGCAGGTTATAAAATAAGATAAGAAGAGTGTAATGTTCCAGAAAAGTAATCAACTGATGATATCACCTCAACTTTGCTATGAAACACTTATGACTACTGTTTGTTCAGCACAAATAATGAGGTGTTCCATGTGTGCTCTTTATGAAACTCCTAAGATGTAAAGTGTAAAGACACGTCTAAAGTCTAGTCTAGTATGAGGATGTTTTTGCACTTAACTTGGTTGGTTTGTTTAATCTGGTGTGAAAGTGAGTCGAGCTCTTGGCTAAACAGCAGAGTTTGATCCGGGTCAAAGCAAAATCTGGAGTGGTTCATTTGTGGTACGAAAGCAAAGCAGATCTACCACAGGATTCAGTGAGAGTGGATAAGTGGTTTTAATGGGAATCACCATCAAAAGTGAGACATGAACAATGCATAAGTGCTACTGAAGCGTCCAGATGCCCTGTCAGCAGCAGCTGGAAGGACAGCAGGAGGACGAACTGTCTTCTCTAGGCAGAAATTAACTGGACATACATGTTTTCAGTAGGAACATTCCGGGAAAAAAACTGTGTTGTTTTGATTTGTTGATTCATTGATTTTATTTCCCTGCCCATTGTAGCAAGCGGGGGAAATCTGGCAACTATTAAACAGAAAGCTCATAGCAACACTGGAAGCCTTGTTCAGTCAATCAAAATAGATACCATTCGCAACATATAAACAGTGGGAGATTTGTGTCATTTGAACAGCTGTTTGTGGAGATTACCCTTCATATGACGTGGCAGAGGGGGGAAAAGTGTAAATGGATGTCAAAAGCACTTTCTGTATGGATTGCCTTTAAGCATGAATTCAAAAGCTCAAAAATCTGCTGGTCATTAACTGTAAAGAAATCGATCTTCTGAGATCAACTGGTAGCCATGGTATCATGTAGCACATCCGCACATATGTAGGGAGTTACCTGATCAATTAAATAGTGACAAGGAGTTGAACCTGACATGTAAGCATGTGTCCTACCATGTGTATTTTAGCAGTCCTTATTTAAAGAATGGTATTATGCTTTTTGGCTTTTCCCCTCTCCATTATTGAGTTATATCTCTTTTTTGTGCATGTAATAGGTTTGGAAAGTGAAAAAGCCAGCCAAAGGGAGTTCCCATCTCCCACAAGCCCCTTTTCCACTGTACCACTTGGCTCGACTTGCCTTTGTTTGGTTTTCCATTGTAGAAATGTTGGACATGTACCTGCTTCCAGGTACTTTTTTTCGTATCACCTCACCTCCATCGAGGTTCCAAGCGAGCTGAGGGATACTAAAATGTAACGTGAAAACACGACAGACTGCTTATTGGTTAGAGAGAATATTCACTATTCACTGCATCATCATTGCGTGCCCCAGACAGAGGCCAGCAACAGAAAGTTTTATATTTTACAATTTCGTATGTAATTTAATCACTAAATCCACTTCTGAGAGGTTTTGAGGTGAGAAATCAGCTGTGTAGATTTTGAATTTTGACAGTTTTACGAGAAGTGATGGCGGAACAAAAATATGCTTGAATATTTCCGGAGTTAAGGAGCTCCGCAAGTGGCTGCGGCGGAAGCCTGTGCCAACACGCGGGAGGAGCATGTGAGGCCGGCCAGCCGCCCGCTCACAGAGCCCTCTGCTCCCGCCGTCCCACAGACCGCTGCAGCAACAACGGCAGAGGAAAACACAGCTGGAAGGTTTTCATACCGCTTATCTGTCTTTACATTCTGAGTAATGTTGAAACGTTTTAACTTAAAAAAGAGAAAGCTGTGTGGATCGCTGGTGTGTGTGTCGCATTGAACATTACGTCGTGGCAGTTGTGTGTGGCGTCGCTATGACAACAAGCTACGTACTATCTCTGGGTACTATCTGCAATGGAAAACGGAGCAGGGCCGAGTAGAGTCGAGTCTATCGATTTGCGCTATGGTAGCATTTTTCGGCAAGGCAGCATAGATCGTCAGAACACCGGCAACAGTTCAACTTTTAGTCCTAAAAGATGATGCAACTCCGACTCTGTTTGGGCCTGGAAATTCACAATCACAACCTGTAAGTATGTTTTATTGGTTGTGAATTATTTTTAAAATAAACACGGCAATGTAACTTCACAGACTGTTCAAGTGCGGAGTTGTCGTAAACGTTGGCTAACACAGCTAAAGGTATAGCTATAATGCTAATGTTACACCTGATGTGAAAGCTACTGAGCAAACGTTCAAATTGTTTTGCCAATTTTTATGTAAAATTGAGTTGAAATATGGTGATTTTTGTAGTGGTTAATGGTAAGATGAGGAACAATGATGTTGTGGACTTGTGAGTAACTTATACCATCTGTTAGGTTACGGTCGCAGTCTGAAGCGGCTTTGATTTGGATCACACTACCTTGTTTCTTACAACCCGCCCTTCTGTGCTTCTGATTGGCTATTGGGAACTGCGCATGTGCAACTCCCAACAAAGATTTTGTACATGTAAGATGCATCACTCTGTAGCTCAAGAGCGGATCGTACAACGCATAGGGTGAAAAGAGGAGCTGCAGCAATGTGCAGTATGAGAAAAATATGGTGTTAATACCATAGCATAATACCACATCTTTAAAAATGTGTGAAACCTAGCAACAATACAGAAGCAATCACACCATTTGTGACACATAAATGTCTAGCTGTTTCTTGACAATTCATGCTCATAATTAATTATTACATTATTAAATGTTTCAGGAGCTCTTTATGACATCAGAGAAGACAAAATACATAAGGTTCAGACATTAGAATTTGATTTCCCCATATGCCTCCATGTAGTGCTGATGATACTACAGCTAAAACTGCCCAACAAATGAGTTAACTGCCATTCTGCCAACACTAAATGGAGCATAAATAAAAGTTCTGCTATGAATTCAGTGAGTTAGCTTTGGGCTACAACTTAAGCCCTGTTGTTTAAGTCAATACTTTGGCAAACTGGCACTATTAAAATTATGTTGAATAAGCTATTACCAGAACCTGTTTTTGACAACTATCAGTGGATTACGTTGATACTGAGTTTTCTATGATTTCTAAGTTGGTTTATGGACTATTGTTCTCAGTTGACATTGGAGTTAAATAAATAAAGTATATCTTCTTCTTAATGATACGCTCAGAAAAGATATGTCTGTGTGCTCAGACTTGACTGACTTATGACTCCCAGAAGGAGCACTATTATTTAAACAAAATTTCTGTAATCAGGCACTAAGGAGTTTAAACTACCTTTATTGGCTATGATCTCTTTCACAGCGGGAAAAAATACAATAACTAACTTCCAGTTGTTTTTAGAACACCAACATGGAACATCCCTTTCATCTCCCTCCGCACCCTGTCCTTCAACTCAGTTTGAACACCTCTGGTCAAGACCAAAAAATCAAAAGCCGCTACGGGCATGAAAGCATACATTTCTAAAGCCTTTCTGTCTGGAACAGCTTAAAATTATATAGGCAGTATTAAAAAATGTGTGTCTGAAGGTCACGCCAGTTTTGCTTAGCAGCGTCATTCTCCATTCTTTCTTTATGCTAGAATGAGCATAATTTTTTGATTGGATAGTGCAAGGAAAAGTTGCTTAATTGCCTATGAATTCATCACTGATATCCATGATTAAGCTACTGCGCCATTCTGAAATAGTGCAGTTTCATGTTAACAAGTGAATATGTACAGACCTTGAAGAGGGCTCAAAATAACTCCTCCATGCAGTTTTCCATCATTACCTCAGTAGCATTCAGCTGCTAATTGGATGGTTGGCTTCTTTCTGGTTATTATGTGTTGTAGGAGGACTTTGAAAGAGGTAACACAGCACAGAGCCAAAACGGAGGGGAATGGCAAAAACCTGCTGGAGCCAATTGGATGATTATTATTAATGGCCAACATTTGTTAAATGAGACAAACCAGGCCACTGGAAATTTCTTAGTTTACTACCAGGAGGTTGCAATTAAACAGACACAACTCAGTGACAGTCTTGGGCAAGTTCAGCAATACTAGGATTCATGAGTTGGAACTCATCACTTCAAAACATGATGGACAACAAGCACATACCATAGATTAATAGTATAAGTACCCATGTGACTTTCATTCATCATACGCTGTTTAAAGTGGTCATATTATGCTCATTTTCATGTTCAAAATCTTATTTAGGGGTTGTACCAGAACAGGTTTACATGGTTTCATTTTCAAAAAACACCATATTTTTTGTCATCCTGCACATTGCTGCAGCTCCTCTTTTGTGTGTAGAACGCTTCATTTCAGACATGGAGTAATGCATATCACCTCTACATGATCTTCGTTGGGAGTTGCACATGTGCAGTTCCTAGGTAAGGACTACTAGCCAATCAGAAGAGGGTGGGTCGTGAGAAGCCAGTAAACACAGCTTCGGTTCAGCTGTGTATACCCTTACCAGCTTAACAATATGGACTGGAGCAAGAGTTTCAGAGTGGTGAGTTATTAATTTGTAACAAATGTATCTTTCATCCATAAAGTTTTAACTGAGCTCTGTCTCTACATCACAGTAACAAATGTATGTCCATTGACTGTCTGGAGGGTAGCTAGTGTTTGGAAGGGAGAGGGGAGGCAGCAGGCGGACGTCTTGTCACTGTGTGCTAGGGATGCAAAGATTTCAGATTTTGTTAATACGATTATTGTCAGAGAAATAATAACGGTTTTTCACGATTATTAAGATTATTATTATTATTAATTTCACAACACTAGTTATGACTTAAGTTAATTTTTAATATTTAATTACATTAACAATTAATAATGAATAGAGTTAAAAATTAAAAATGACAGAAAGAAATTGAGTGTAGTGTTAACTGAAATGCAGTTAATTGGTAGCCTACAGTCCTGAAATTTTATAAGCTCCTGATGTTATGTTGTTATGTAATGTTATGCAATATTTTCTCAACACAGACAGGAGAGGGCAACATGATGTAACGTTAAAAGTTCAGTGACTTACGGTCTTGAGAGGACTACGTTCTTCCATAAAGGCCCTTTCAGAAAAGAAGTAATTTGCACTGCGTGGAAGTTGTTCAGCGCTAAAGTTAAACTACTTTGACCGTGGAGTGCGCGCAGGCTCGCCGTGCGGTGCACATTGCTCGATGTAGCAACAAACCACCCTGGCGCGTCACAAGCCAATCGAAAATAATGGGCCTCATAGCACAGTGGGGCTGTTGTTGCAATGGGTCTGAAAGGTTACAGCTGCTTTGTTTGTTTACGTTGCACTGAAAGCTCGAGTCTGACAGCCACGGCATCGATTGTAAGTGACACGTTTATATTTAATTCCCTACCAACTTGCTACGTTATTTGATGTATTAGGGCCTACCTTTACTTGGGCGTGCAACGCTGGGTGGTGATCCCGCAGGTTCCGCATCAAGTTTAATGTAGTTATTCGCTCCTTTAGCAGGAACCTTTTAACAGCAAGTTTTTGAACAGGTGATCCGTCATCTTCAGTAACGCCCTGGACAGACTTGGTGTACCCGAAATGCTCCCACACTGCCGACTTCAGCCGTTTCTTTGGTGGAAATAAAGCTTCACAGTTTAGTCCCTCTGCCATAGTTTAGCCAGTGTACAGTAGCCTCTGATAAGCACGACACTAAAGCTGGTGCACCGCTCCTGTAAGTTTGTTTTTGTTTTGTGCAAGTTGCCACAGTTTCGTTCTGTGCAACAGAAACACTCAGTGTAGCGGAGCCTTTACGATTAATTAACTGTGATGTTTTAAAGCACAGTTAATAGTGAAATCTGGTAATCGCTGCATAACTAAAGTGTGCTGCAGCTCAGTGTGTTTTTCCACCGGTGTTTTTGAAGGCCTGTCTGACTAGCCGCTAGGCCAGCATTATGATGCACACACATTTTGCTGTGTCATCAAGTTGTATTCAGGCAGTTCAGAGCAGTGTTTTCTGTGGGAGATGGGAACTCCCTTTGGGGTGGACTTTGAGCTTTTTCACTTTGCAAACCTATTACATACACAAAAAAGGTATATAACTCAATAAAAGAGAGGGAAAACGCATAGTATGACCTCTTTAAATTAATGTAACAGCTTGGATGTGGTGATTAACCTGTCCTGGCTGTTGACAAACTGTTGTATTTTTACCTGACCTCCATCATTTACATTATGCAGGAACATTTTTATTGGTCCAGTTTATGTGAGGTATTTACCAATGACCAATGATCATGACCAATGATCACCCGAAATAAAGCCTATGACTTGGTCATATTTTTGCTGAATGTAGCCTTAGTCTTGTTAACAATTAACTGTACAACTGACTCAAGAAAAAAAAAACATACTCAGGATTTGTAGGGACTGCAGGTGTTTAGTATAGTGCTTAAACAATTTGCTGATTAATGGATGAGTCAATGGACAAGAAACTGGTCAACAGCTTTTCTAATAATTAATTAATCATTTAAGACATTAATATACTAAAACGTTTGCTGGTTCCAGTTTCTTAAATGGGAGGATTTGCATCTATGCTCTGTTTTGTATCATTATAAATTGAATATGTTTGTGTTTTGGACAGTTTATTGTGCAAAAAAAGCACTTTGTAATTCTGACTCCTTATACATACAAACCAGTAGAATACTTTACATTCTACTGGTTTGAAAACACAAATACACTTTGGGAGAAACATAATGCAGCCCAAATTACAATTAAACATTTTTAATCATTTTAATTATTAATGTTCACTACAATATAGCCAGGAAAAGATAAAATATTACAAATGTCAATCCTGACTTGAGACTAGGCTTGGATGGTATCAAGGTATTACGGTATTCCAGGGTTTTTAGAATGTTCAAAGAATCGGACAGTTTTTCCGGGGGATCAACTTTGTCCTTTGTCGGTTGCAGGACCACTAACATACAGAAACCACAAAGCTACCGAGGTTTTGACCTATCAGTAGGCGCAGAATCAAGAATCTAGACAATCTAGACATCAAAAATCCAACAGTACATGCATCAGTGAGACAATAGTACGAACAGAAGAAAAAATGTGGCCTGAATTAGACACCTTCAATTCCCATAGCACCCAACAGTAATCATTAGCTCAACAAAGCGACTGACAACTCATCCCCAACCGGTGGCAGTTCTCTGATACATCATTTCTGCTGCTGCTTGTTTGTTTACTTACTCAAGCAGAGGCCTGACAGTCTGATAAGAAGCTGACAAAGAGCCCTATGGGGAAGATGAAAAATAAAAATGGCGTCAGATATTTAGACTTTATCTTCACAGTCTTCGGTGTAAAGGGCTGTAAAGTGCAGGAGGGGAGGCAGGGCACTGGTCATGGAGGAATATATGGGACAGGAAGACAGATAGAGAGGGGAGAGAGGGCAAAGCATTTTCATCGTCTTTACAGTGAGATTAAAGGTTAAGGGAAGGAATTTCGGCGTGGCACATGAGTCGCTGGGACCTCGTGAAAAAGCAGCACAGCGTCTGATAAATCAGCAGGGTCCTGACAGTGTTAAGGAGCATTGGGGGGTGAGCTCAACTTGTTTTGCTGTCTTGCTGGTCTGTCTTGTTGTTCTACCTCGTGTAGGCATCGCTTAAGACTGCTGGTGTTAATTGGGCAAAAGAGGTACAGCCTAAACTAAATTTCTCTTTGGATTTTGCTAACAAGCTATACTAAAGAGTAGTGCAGTGATGCCTTGTGGTCATCTTTGGCAAATATCTTTAATGAGTGAGCCACTGCTTAAAGGGACTATATGTAGTTTCTCAATAAAATCACTTATCAATAAGTCACTTTTTTGCTGCCTATTTGTCAACAGGCTGTAACCTCATTTGGAAATGAACCACATGCCCGTTTTCTCTTTTTCTTGAAAACGGCGACTACTGAGGTCGGGTTCTCTGCATGTGCGCTCCTGAGCCTCTTGCCGACTAAAGTGACAACACCGAAGTTAACGAAATGGAGTCCACTAAAATGAGCACAACACAAACTCCAACAGAATCTCCACGTAAGGATAAAAAACAACAATAAAGTTTTATGCGCTGAAGACTGTCAGGCCAAACGAGAATCAGATCGATGTCGGGTGAAAACACAGTCAACACCAGAAAAGCTGGAGTCATGGAGAGACCTCCGCTTGACAAAACTTACACAGAGTTGGCTTTCATCCTACTGGAGAGGTGAACTAACAGTACTGCAAAGCATGTGAAATGTATAGTGATGTTGTGCTTTAGTTGGCTCAAGTTAGATAATGTTAGCTCGCTGGCTATAATGCCAAGCTAATGTTATCCGGTGCAAAATACTATAGTTTTTTAGGTTTCCACATTACTTCACAAGCTAACATGACCCAAATTACTATCCAGTGTACCACCGGTATTATGTCAAATTTTTGCCAGAAAGAAATGATGTAACAATTTATTTTAACTAGCCTACAGTGATGCAAGGCAGGGGCAGCCAACTATCATTAGCAAGGATCTGCTGCTGTTTGCTTCCTAACATTCAATTTAGATTTATTGTCATTTTACCGATACTCAGGTAAACAGCTTCTTCATCCATATCAGTTGCTGTACCTTATACTCAGAATGTAAAACAATGCAACATGACGGCACAGGACAACAACACAGTGGAAGACCCATTCACTATAGTTATGTTATTTACAGCCGTCTAACTGATATGAAGTGTGGCAACAATCTAATTGATAATATTCAGTCTAGCTCACTAACCATTTTCGTTATTGAAAAGCAGGCAGTCGAGCTAACGCTGATCACATTGGCTAAATACAGTCAATGTAACTATCATATTAGAGCATGGATTACTTCAACCTCAAGCTTATAAAAATATTACTGTAATGTTGCAGTGGGAGTTTACCTAAGTTTCCAGCATGTTGTCTCCCAGTGAGTCTGTCAATGTGTGTCAGAGTTCGCTCGCTCATGAGTTCTAGCATGCGTACAAACACGCACCTGGTTGCAATCTAAAACACGCACCACTAGTGGCCACTGAAAACTACATAATGCCTCTTTAAGAAATGAAAGGATAAGGCTAGCATTATTATATATGTTCTCATTCAACAAATCCCACAAAAGGACTGAAATCAACAGTGCGTTAGTCCGTCAATGCCTTGACTTCTCTAACTTGCCTGTGGCACTCAGCCACCAGCCCATTTGTTTCTACTGTATGTGAAAGTGACTTAAAATCAGTGCTTGCACTATTATCAACTGAAGGAGAAAGTAGTATAAATTACTGTTAGTAAATATTATAACATTAAATACAAATTATGTATTATATCGTAGCCTGGGCCCTCCCCCAGAAGACCTTGATCATTAAACACTTAATTTCTGCACCAATTTATGGTGGAAATAGCTTTATTTATATGAAGGGAAACAAAATTAAGGTGGCAGGTGACAATTCAAAATAAAAAGATATAATGGAATATAATGAAATAATTAGCAGCTTTTTGTTTTAGCTTAAGTCACTTTTTTGGACAATGCACATTTGTTTCTTCTATATTTCAATTGCATTGCGTGTTTTCTTATTGTGCATTGTTTCATTTGTTATTTAAGATTACTTGTTGCAAGCTGTTTTTCAGAACATTTTAAACCAAAACTTTCTAAAAGTGGAGAAATTCTGACTCTGACATGTCCCCAGCGTCCCCAGGGTAAATCTATCTGTCAATATTTTTAAATGTCCCGCCACATCCAGGCTGTGATTGGTCGGTTCACAAAAACTGACATTGACAAGCTACTTTCCGCACACTGCTGATGCATCTGTACGAGATGCGTCTCGTACAGACCAGAAGTGCTACCTAGCGCTAGCTGGCTAGCTAGCTAGCTAGCTACGTTCATGTTAAAGGTGTTTACAGCCCATCAGAAATGTTAGTGCCTAAACCTAAGTCACTGACTTACAGCTTTGCACATCAGCCTCACGAGCAATGTGCTAGCATGTAGGGTTAGCTGCGATGTAGCAAATGGTGGCGTTTCATATGGACGAAGGGTACCTTTAGCATAAAATAATTACATTTTGTTACGCTGTCTGAAAGCGGTAATGATGCCCTGGGATGATAACGCATTGAGAGGGCAAAATAAAGTACCGGTAGCTTGTGAGAAGTGCCAGTACGCAAGAAAAAGTGCCGGTACGCCAAAGAGTAAAATGTCGAGGTGCCGGTACTGCATACCAGTGCGTACTGGCCCACTTCGAGCACTGATTAGAATTATTTATTTACATCTATTTTATAACTGTATAGTTGGTTTTGATCATTTTATGGGATTTGTAGACAATAACAAAGATATAAAATATTGCCAGACTTTCATTTTGGAAAAACACAGCGGGATGTAATCTTGTTCTTGCATGGCTAGATAAACATGACACTGCACAATAAATGGCAGAAAATGGATCATTTCTGGAAAACAGTAATTGTACTGTGTTCACCAATTTGAAGAGTGAGACTCAGTACTAGTAGTCTTTTATATGAAAGGAAACAAAATAGGTGCCGTGTATAAACGCTACAAAGCACCACTCTTTTTATAGATTTTTATCTGTAAAGTGTACAATATCTCACCCAAACTATCCAAGAACAGATGACAGATATTTACAGTCCTTTTTCAGTGTCCTGCTCTAATGGGTGAGTGACCACTGGACAGATCCAATCTCATTAGGTTGGGACTGACAAACAACTCCTGTCAAAATGTTAGTGCCTCCTGTGACAGAGATAGGAGCTGGATATGTCATATAGGCATACAGGTTAAACAGTCTGATATGGCCTCACCATCTAACACAGGGCTTAGAACATTAATCTCTTTCATGACATTCCCCAACCCCTGCCTCCATCATAGCGCTGGTCCAGGTTTATTGTACATGGCCAATAGCTATGACAAAGGAAATTCCATCTACCACAAAATGTTTGCAATATATTATACCATATTATGTTTTGTTATATCAGATTTTTAATTGTAGAACGACAACAATAAAAATGGCATAAGAATTATAATATAGTGATGTGTTTTGATTGCTTTAACATAAAGTTGCTATGAAATCTGTCAGTAGAGTTAGCAGCTGTATCTTATTATACGTGATTAGCACCTCAGACACAGTGATTTACAAGGTAAGTGTTACAAGCAAACACAAGGAGGGAAGACCTTAATAAAATGCTTTTCAATATTAAAAACATTCAACCGTGTATAACCAAAAATTACGCTCATATAGGATGATTTTTATGTCCATTGCCAGTATTCAGTGCCAATGACAAATTAACATTGATCATAATGTATAGTATGTAGTGAGGCAGGTGGTCGAGGTGCTGGATGAGCGTAGTAGAGTTTATGTCACAGAGCTGCAATAAATGTTCACATATATAAATAGATATATGTACTCTGACCATAACCAATGATTTTAGTTGCCATAGACACAACTGTAGCAATATTTTAACTTGGAAATTGGTTAGCTAGCACAGGTAGAAAGCTCTGCCCTCCTGAGATTAGACCATGAGGCAGCTAATCTCATTATCAGTAGCCATGTTTCCATCCAATTGTCATGCAAATTTTAAGCGTACTTTTGAAATTTCACAAAAAGAAAAAAAAAAAGAAATTGCGAAATATGTGCGTTTCTATCAGCTGGTTTGGAGTGAATAAACCAGGCTACTCAAGCGTTGTTACATCAGTAGTTGACGTTACACATGGCTGTAATAAACAAGACGTATGGGTTCCAAACCAGAAACAAAACCAGTCGCATGAACCTGAGGACCATTGATCTTAGAAAAATGGAGAGAGGTCCTCAGAAATGTGTTTCAAGCGGCAAGTTGCTACCAGCCATGTCTCCACACGTAATGGGAATTTCCGGTGTTACGCGAGTTTTGCATGCCTCCCGAGAATTGCATGCACCTCCAAATAATGCTTTTAAATGCTATAATATCTGTTGTGGGATTCATCAATGGGGATAAATGATTCTAAGCATATAGCCTATTCTATGAACGTTTACAGTCGTTAATATTTTATTACACTCAGTAGAAGTAACATTCATTGAGATTCAGCAAAAATATGCGGTGATAACCCTGTGTGATCAGTGTGCAGAGCAAAGTTTCTGAAAAGGACCTTTAAGAGGCGAATGCATAATTCGGCAGACTAGATGATGAAGGCTACCTGCAGAGATTTGCATCCACCCCTTTTCTCAGCACAAATGAGCGTTACCTGCCGCGAGGTGCATGAAATTCTCGGCAGGCATGCAGAACTCCGCACAACCGGACAAGACGCCGACAGCAGAAACAGCTGATCAGACGTGAGTTACAAGTTTGCTACGTCCGAACTTAATCGGAAAAAGTGTTTCCATCTCCCATTTAGCGCATTTACTCTTTTTCGACAAAGGCAACAACCACCGCAAGCGAGCGTAAAAACGTTTTTGTGAAATTAAGGATTTTTTTTTCTCGAATTTTGCAGTTTCCATCAACCTTTTCTAATGCGATACTTCAAAATGCGCATTAAAAAACATTGATGGAAACACGGCTAGTGTAGTTACTAGATGACAGTTTAAACAATCACCGCACTTATTAAATACATGCTGTGCGATGAATGTTTTATTTCATAAAAATGTAATAATTTCTTCTGATGTTATCAGATTCACTCCATATTTCAGGTGAGGCAGGTTATCTTCACAAAAAAAAAAAACAATGCTGGAAATCCTACTTCACCATACCACTGTAATGTAGAAAATGTTCTTCACAAATATTAATACAATATTAACATTATTAAACGTACAGGAAAGAAAACAGGAAAACAGGGTTGACCATCTGTTCAGCATCTTTCTCACATACTATCTAAGAATACCTGTGTCACAATGGTAGTGTTTACTGCATGGTCATGTTATTGGATTTCATCAAAGTATTCTTTTGTTTACTTCTTTCACAGCCAGTACATTAGTTGAGGAAATTTTGAATGAGACAGGCAGTGTAGGCACTGTTTACTGTGTACAATATAGCTCTGTTGTACTAAATGAGCCATAGGGATATTTCACTTGGTGAGCTGCTTGGCAGGTTGTTTAAGTAGTGGATGGATTTATCCCATATTCTCTCAGTTAAAACATGTATAATTATTAATAATATGTAACATATTAATAATATTAATAATATGTATTTGATTATGTGCCGCACTTTAGTATCTCTGGGCCATTTTTGGCGTTGCACCTCTGCTCTTGTTGACGGATCCCAATTTTCTCCAGGCAGATGTCATCAAAAATTAGTGTGTAAGAGGTTAAAGTACACAAGGCATCTCAGAGAGAGGCAGTGTAACCATACTCAGTAAGAAGGAGTTTATAAAAGCCAGTGAGACTGGCAGTTGAGAGAATCAATCTAGCAGGGACCTCAGTTAAAGAAGATTTGTGATCACTCCTTGTTAAGTGTTTAGCAAAGGTGCTTGCCAATAGCTTGGAGAGATAACACTGCCAAATTCTTATTCATAGAGATGTGTAAGGATTTATATGACAGATGTATTTCACTTCAGATTAGCTGCATTGGTGGAGGAGAATGTTAGCACGCCTCTATATCAAAGCTAAAGCCCCATTTGCCACTGGGACATGGTTGTTGTCATGCCATTGGGTAGAAACAAAAACAAATAGGTACTTCACAAACGTTTTATTTGCTAGTTTTCCTTTTTTATGGATATATAAGAGCATAAATAAAAGTTACATATCGAAGGACAATTCCCAAAGCATTTATGAACACTGAGGAAGAAGCATATCAGCTCTATGCCTTTTAAAGTCTTGGCAAATTAAACGATTAGAACTAAACATTGGAGTCAGCACAGAATTCAGTCAATGCAAAATGTTCGTATAGCTGGGTATCACACATTGGAAATTCTTAACAACAGTGATCTAAGGGTGCTTTCACACCTGCCTCATTTAGTTCGGTTGAATCGCACTAGAGTTCGTTTTCCCCCTTGGTGTGGTTTGTTTGGGCATACCGAGACCACCTTTCAAACGAACTCTGGTGCGGTTCGCTTGTGGTGTGAAAGCAAACGAACCAAAAACAGGATTCTATTATAGCAGAGAGCTAAACCACTAATAAATCCATCGTCTGACCGCGGAATGCGTTCAACGATCTTATAATTGATCTGTAAAAGCCGCTATGTTCATGAAAATCATTTTATAAGGTATAGCCTACTTGTCAGCGCGGGTATTTCCCTGATTAATAGGTTAAAATCTGTTAAAAAAAAAGAGGTCAAGTAGTATTCCGTTTACCCTGTCAGTTCATTAAGTCCATAAAACATGTGTGACAGTGATACCACAGTAGGCGAATAAGCCCCGAATTATTACTGAACATGTCCTGTTTTTACGTTATTATTCATAACAGGCTATGTGGTAGATCTGTGGTCTAACGTTACTAATCATGCTTATAATAAATTATTACTTCGTGAGCTCTTTGCGATACAGATCAGAAGCATTAATGTGTTGCACAAACTTCTGCATGGGTCCTGATGATGCAGGATGACAATCGCCAAAGCTGTCCAATCAAGTTACCTGTAACATCATGGTTACTTCTCTGGTTTGTTTGTAAAACTGCAGTGTGAACATGAACCGGACCATAACTAAAATGCAACAGTGTATTTTTTTTTCACTTGGTCTGGACCAAATGAACCAAACTACAGGTATGAAAGAACCCTTGTTTTCTGAACATCATGACCAATTGTAAAAATAAAAATATAAAATAAGCAAAGGTCTAGTGAGACATATTTGAAAACTGATTAATTGCTGAGAGACCATTTAAAAAATGGAAAATAGCTACCTGTAACACTGAAACAATTAGTCTGTTAATCAATTAGTTGATCAACAAAAACTAAGTAATTTACCAGTCGTAAAATACAAAACGTTCTTTATTCAAAGATTTATTCTCTCTTTCATGTCATTGTAAAACGATTATCTTTGTTTATGGACTGTTGGTCAGACAGAAAACATGCTATACATGTTACTTGAAGACAACTCCTTGGGCTGTGACTAAGCATTGACTTAATCATAAAAGCATAATCAATAAATTGAATGAATATTCAACATACTAATCTATAAAGAAGATAATCGTTGCTACACAACCTATGGCTACATAATTGACCTACAAATTGGGTAATTTAGAAAATCTTATGCCAGCACAATGGTTTTATCATTTCACAGTAACTGAAGCAGCTTGTCATGTACTAATGCACAGAATGCATGTTTTATCTGAAACCGTAGCAATGTGTATGCACACTGATCTCACAAACAATGCTCGCACTTGTGTTTTCTGAGAAAAGCTCATTGAACATGATGATTCAGGAAGTGCATGTGCCTTCGTCTGTGTCTGTTCCAAATATCAAGAAGTGCCCTCAGGTTAATATGGAGATGAGATCAAAGCTGACCGAGAGTCATTCACACAGAGGCCAACGAGAATGGCCCTCCTTCAGCACCTGTCCTAAGGCTGGAGCTCAGCTGAAATTTCAAAAGAAGGACCTGCATTGCTGTTTCCCCTCTTGTTTCGTGGCTTTACAGGAACTCCACTTGACAGACACAACTCTAAGACTAGCTCTCTCTTAGTTTCATGTCGGAGCACTTTACATTTTTAGCTTTGTGTGTCACGCTGCACACTACACAGGATCCTGCAGACTTGGACCATGTGCCTGCTTTACGTGAAGTCAGTGCTCGCTAAAACACGTATGTATACAGACAGCCTATTCATGAGTCATTCTAAGACGCTGAATGACGTTTAACGAAAAACACCCAGCAGCTACATTTGAGTCGAGAGGAATGCGGAAAAGGAGGAGGAGGAGGGTCGAGATGAGTTCAGCTTCCACCCTGCCCCTCTTCAGAGCTGAGAACCAGCGCGATGAACGGAAGAGGGCTGAGGAGAAGGAGCAGTAGGTGGGGAGGGTGTCAGTGGGGCTGGTGTGAGGATGAAAATTGATTTATTGCGGCGCTGATGAGGAGCGGCATGCCAGGAGACAGTGGGTGCTCTCCAAGCCCTTGCTGCGGCAACATAAAATGAAACAGGGGCCCTCCCTCCTGTTATAATTGCTGCAGAGATCTTAGCAACAGCTCGAGGTCTCTGTGCAGAAATGTATGCAACCCTGACTGTTGGTACCCTCTCCAATTTCCATGTCTAGACGCCGCAAGTGGAGATATGGGATGTGCTTTTTTGCTCTGCACTATTGGCAGCTTTAACTTGTAGTGTAAACATTAACCCCACCCACACACAAACAGATCAAAGGCGTACTGCAAACATAAATACCAACATAAAACATCCCATTCATATAGGATACACATGAGTTGGTTTCTGTTGCCACCCTTGAGCATACACACTCAAAATATCTAAAAGAAAAATAAATATAATGTCAACAACCTAATTAGCTAAAAGGAAGTTGGATTTTTTAACTCAAGCAGTGGGATGTTGGGTATTGGTCAAGTGTAAAACTTGCACACAAAGTGGACAACAATCATAACCATCTGAATTAAAATCATTCACCAAGCTATGACTCAGAGTTAAACTCGCTTGTTGTTGGAATATGAGCGGGCTCTGGCAGCTATTGTTAAAATGCAGAGAGATCTTTCTAAAAATGAAAAAAGGCATAACATGTCGTTCTGACCTTTTCACTGAACTGTGAAGCACTCCCACTGTGTGACATTTAATCAGGAACAAAGTGAAATATTTCACAATTTTAAAGACTTATTTAAGTATTAATCTGTGGCTCATTGGTATGAAACACAGCGCTCAATTTAAGCTTAAATATACAATAGAGGTTGTGCTTGGTAACGCCTGCTTCACACACAAATAACACAAAATCATCCAGCAGTGCTTGACTATTGGTGACTGTCTCTGCTGCACATGTTACAATCCACAGTTTTACAGTGGGTATTTTATGGGGCCTGAAGCTTTGACAACAGAGGAATTTACTTGAGCACCCCCAAAGAGCTTTGGAGCATGCTGCAGTGGTTTAAGGCAGACACAGCATGAGGGCGGGGGATGCGGTGAGGGGAGTTAGCCAATACTGCTGACAAAGGTGGTGGTAAGCTTGTTTGTCTGTGTGTGTGTGTGTGTGTGGGTGTGGGTGTGTGCGTGCGCTTGTAGATGTGTAACTGTAACTGTCTAAGACAGGCTGTGAATTCAGCAGTGTGAAAGGCTGTTTTTCTTCCCTCACATCCAAATGCCACTTCCTGTAATCATGGGTAATCTTCCATCACAATGTCTCAAACAAATCAAAGCAAACCCAGCAATAATCTATGTTGATGCTATCACCGCGCCATCACTAATGACACCTTGAATGACAATTACAAATGGCAAACAGTGATGAGAGGCAAAGAAAGACAACTGACTAATGCAGCTGCACACAAAGTGCATCAGTAGCACATGCTCATTTAAGAGAGGTCAGCAGAGCATCAACAGCAGGTCAGCAGCTGATGCTGTGCCACGTTAAAGGGCTCAATGGGAGAATCTCCAGCACTGCAAACAAAAACTGCTTTCAAATATTAATCACAGTTATCTGGAACTGAAATGACTTGTTGACCCATTGATTAGTCATTCAAAACAAAAGTAATCAGGGTCTTTTTTTTGAGAAATCTTTTGAAAGGTATCCTGTTTTTAAGTTTTTGACTGCTAGCAGCTTTATTGAGCAATATCTTTTATTAGTGGGTCTGCTTTTGTGGGGGTTGAAAATGAAATGTAAAAATGACCATTCCCACTAAAATCATGACTCACTTTGCAATATTTGTCAAAATAATCGCAATGTGATTTTTTTTGCAAACTGAATATCTTTGCGCTGTTGGTCAGACCAGAGTTAAAGTTATTTAAAGACATCACATTGTGCTTTGGGAAATTATAATGCTAATTTTTTCACTGTTTTCTCACATTTTATAAATGAAACAATTAATTGATTAATAATTGAGAAAATAATTATATGATAAATCTGAGCGTTACTTGCTGTCATACACCTGTCTCATACTTGAGTGTGTCTTCTGAACCTGTTCAAAGGACACAACATCAGAGGGTTTTTAAAACACAGCATGGGTCTGTGGTACTAAACAAGTGGAGTAGAAGACAGACTTCATCAAGGGTGGCGAACATAACATGCATCATGATAACTCGCACAAACTTGTGCTGTAAATAATTAATGATTCTTTTCCTGCTCATCTGCCAACTTCTGAAACTCAATTTCCACCAAAATGAAGGAAACAAAAGGAAAAAAACAAAGGAGATGGGTGAAGAGAAGGTGAATTGAAAGAAAAGGAAAAGAGGCTGCATAGCTATCTGCTGCAGAGCAATTCAAGAGCTGCCTGTGATGGTAGCGACTCAGAGGAACAGCAAACCCAGGAGGCCTGCAGCAGCGCACAGTGATAGGAATGTAAAATGAGATGACAAGCTACCTCAATGAGATCTTATCAAAAGCAAACAAGCTTTCAGGCGGGGTGGGGTGGAGGGGCCAGCGAAGAGGGGTTAGGCTACAAGTTTCATAAGGGCAAGTTTAACCTCCCCTTAACCTCTATTGACAAAAGCCACAAAGCTGAGATGCATGAAAATTGGAGAGTTGCTATAAGACCAACAGCAAGCCATCTAACAACAACTCAGGTAGGTGAAAGTCATTTTGGTTGTGGCAGGCAAAGCAGGAGTGTCTGAGGCCCTGTCTGGTAATTAACCTCAAAGCTGTGGCAAAAACAGGACAAACCTCCTGCCAGGCTTTAGTCTGCCTGTCTGTGGTGGGTAAATAAGAAGCCCTGGGTAGACTACTTTATTGAAACACTCTCACAGGTTGGCCTGCCAGGTAGACGGGCATTAATATTGGCTCCGGCAAGAAGCTGTCAGGATTTATTAGTCAGTATCACTGGTACTCAGCCAGCAGGTGTCAGCGCTGGCAGAGAAGGAGAGAGCGAGATAGATTCATAGATAGAGAGAGAGAGAGCTGACAGTCAGACAGATAGGCAAAGAGACTGGAAAACAGAAAAACTAGCTTTTCTCTGCCCCTCTTTTCTTGGTGGTCTACAACAAGCCTGTAATAGTGCATGTGCACGTGCAATAGCGCACACACTGTATTAATAATACACGTCACATTTTAATTGGTCAACTCTGTATTGTAATATTGCTCCTCTCTTAGTTAGACGCTCCATAATGATGAAAAGGAAGGACAAGCAAATACAAAGACCTCACATGCTAATATTTAGAGACATTCATTAAGAGACATTCGCTGTAAGGTGCTGAGATGCTCTTTATGTAGGCTATCAGAGATTTTATGAAAACTAGAGTGTGAGAGCACCCCGCGTACACATATGTATGTATGCAAGTTTATCTACAAACACTCCATGCACCCCGATAGCAAACATTCACTCTGGATCCAACATATGGTCTCTTCTCCTCTTTGATCTGTGCTTTGGCCTTCACAAGTTAACTTAATTGTTTACCGTTTTGCTCCTCTTTGGATTACCTTAACATCGGCGAGCACCCCAGAAGGTGGGGGGGATTTCACTCTGTTGCTAAGCAACAGGCACAACCTAACTACCCTGCCAAGGAACCAAGCAGTTAATGAGGATACCAAAGACTCAACTTCAAATGCCTGACATGACTATAGACAAAAATCAGTGCTTATGATTGGGGTTGGATTGAGGATGCTTGTAATTCTGAATGAGATACTGCTGGACAACACAACTTGTCCTCTGTATCATATAGCTTATGGACTTCTGTGTGTGTCTTTTAGATTAATGTCTCCATCTAGTGACAAGTCCCTGAGGCAAAGTATAGACAAGCTATATGTCTAGGAGAGATAACAGCCAGGAGCATCAGGTTTCAGGTTGTACTGTAATTGTGATAAACCACAGTGACATACAGTTCTTACATCTTGGAACATGAAATACAGAGATACAACAACTTTAAAGGACTAGCACAAGGCCTGCAATGAACAATTATTTTCATTATCAATTAACCCGTATAATCCCACCGATTACAATGGTGACTGCGTCTTTTTATTTTATTTCTGAAACTCTAAAATTTGTATTGTAGGCTTTGAGCAAGAAATTCAACTTTTAAATGAATAAATACATTGTTTTGATTAAAATGGATCGGTATCATGTGACTGGTGTGAAAGGACACATGACCAGATTAGTTTACTTCCTGCTTGCACATCTGGAAGATGATGTCTTCCTCAGACTACTACAAAAAGTATTATGTAAAACACCTTAATAAACAGATAGAATCATCATATTTTAATGGTCTACTGCTGATATGTTTTGAGAATTATACTCCTGCATATCTATTTTTCTCGGAAGAGGTGTAAATTTGTTAGCGGTCACAATTGTGACTGATAGTATAACACAGTGCTTCAATTGAAATCACAGATTTTGGCTGTTATACTACTTATCATTTGTTTATTTTCACACATTTTAATACTATCAGATGTGTTGGACCTCCTAGACATACATGACCCCCCAATTGCTGTGTGCAGCATCATGATCATTCCTACACTTGAAAAAGTGGCATTTGAAACCAACTGTGATAGTGATGGATCAGATAGGTAGACTATTGAATGGCAATCTAGAGGTAAACTATCTGGAGGATGAGGCAGATGTTCATGAGAACCAATTATTTTGAGATGTCAATTGAGGGGTGGTGACGGAGCGTTTGCTAAGACATATGCCTTTGGTGTGGGAGATTTCCACTGTGACACATCCACCAATGTGTCCCTGAGCTGGACACTTAACCCCTAGCTGACTTTCTTTGGGATTCTTCTTACATCTTCTCACATCACAGTTCTATGCAGCAGCAGCACATGTCTTGGTCATATGACCCTGATGTCTACAATGAAGGCAATCTCAAATGCAATGAGAAGAAATCGCTTTGATGAGATAATGGCCTCAATCCATATGGTGGAGGTGACAAACGACCCTTTCTACAAAGTACGGCCCATCTTCAGTGCACTGAATTAGTCTTACAAAATGATGCCATACCCAAAATGGTAATCGGTTGACAAAAGCATGATACCTTATTATAGTAGACATAGTTATAAGCAATTTAGGGGCAAACCAATCCGGTTTGGGTATGAATTGTGGAGCCTTTCATCACCTACAAGGTACACGTATATTATGGAGCCCTATTGCGGAATGCACACACAGTATTCACTGCACTAGTACGTTCTGCACTATGTTCTAAGGCACAGTTTATGTCTGTCTGTTCTTTTTTTGCTTGAACTTGCTGGATGATATACCCAAATCATCTTCTGCCAATGATGTTAGTCACTGTTAGGTCAATCTAACACAGTTACTTGTGCAATTTGATGTTTTTGTAAATGAGTAGACAGTTTTTATTTTGAATTGGAAAACATTTTTAAACAACCTATTGACATTGGAATGTATGGGGGGGGGATTTGCAGTAACATATGTTATTTTAAGTTTAAATGTGTTAAATAGGTCTAATTGAAGAATTGTATTATTTTTGATAATAATTAATTTTGATTATGCAGTTTCCCACTGGTCCCACTATTGTGACCGAAAATAAAAAAAAAATATTTCACTAACTTAACCAACATCAAAAATCAAATCAAAAAGGGCATACAGTTTGTGTGTTAGGGAGGTCTAAGGAGTAAAATGCAAGTACTCAAATTGCTATTCCCAAATAATTGATTTAGAGCTGAAACAATTAGTTCATTAATCGATTACTCTACTGAAAAATCACTGGTAGCCATTTCGATAGCTGATTCTGTGTCAAATGTGACAATAGACTGAATATCATTGGGTGGGAGTAGTGGTTGTGCAAAATTTTGGAAACTATGATGGTAATTTTAAATAGTATTTTACACTTCATAATGAAAATATTCAACAGATTTTAATAATGAAAATAATTGTTAGTTGTAGCCATCCCTCGCAATGGCAAGAAGATGGTATCAAAATGTTTCTTTTGTCTAAACAACACTGTATAACGCAACACAGTATTAAATGTACAATCATATTTAATAAAGCAGGAACTCTTCAGATTAAAGAAGCTGTAATCCGGGAATGTTTGCCATTTTCAAAACTCAGTTCATTTTCTGTCAATCAACTTACCAATTATACAACTAATTGTTTCAGTTTTAACCAGCACTATCATGAAAGTACAAAATAAAAATAGCCCAGGTAAAGCAGCTGTTCCTAAATAAAAAGGAGATGCTGGTGCCAAAAACACTGATTGATCATTAAAGATATCCTTGTTGTTTGGCACGTCTGTTTATGTGTAATCTACCTGAAACTCATAGGAAAAGGAGTGTTTGATTGTTTATTGTAGTAAGAACATTGTTCCTGAGGCATTATGCATTGTTACAGCATGAGTTGCACAGTGAATTCTGCAGAGGTCCCCTGGTCTCTAATGAAATTTAAATAACTCCATGTCCCAGGGCTAATCCCTTTTTCTTTTCTGTTCTTGGCAGGTGTACACATTAGGAATCTTATTTCATTTTACATTCATCCAAGAAACAACAGTTGCGTAGAGCCAGGAAGCTTATTTAACTTTGCACACTCTGGAGAGTTGACCCTTCTCATATTGTCCTCTGACAACACTTATGTTCATTGCTCAAGGCAAAGCAGCATGATTAAACACTAATGTATATGAGAATTTGTTGACAAAATGTTGTTGCAAGCAAAATGTGTTTAAACACTGCTGGAACGTAATGAATTCTTATTCAAAGAGAGGAACTTCTCTCAGATGTCACTAAATACAAGCGGAAAGCCTTGAACTCAGCTGTGAGGAAGAGGATCTTTAAACAGCAACAGTGAACAAAGGTGAAGCTTAGTGAGATACTTCATAGCAAAAGTGTCTGAGTTTTGGCATAGTTGGAACTGAACCCGTGGTATCACTTGTTGTGACTATCAGTAAGGAAATTTCTTTTATATTTCCCCATGACATTACTTAACAAGTTTTTAGAGGTTGTCTTGAGACATCTTCAAAGCTTTATTATTTTTTGTAACTGCCCTCGGTAGGTAAAACAAGATGCAGAGAGTCTCGACTGATGCCTTTTACGGTCTCTTTATTTCTTTCTTTTCCCCCTTGTCATATATCGCAGTAAGCACCGTGAAAACTATACAAATATACAAATAGATATAAACATAAGTACGTATTACCTTAGCTAAAATCAAACATGCTACAACAATAAACCTAATTAAATACACAATTAAACGACAGTCAATCTATACCAACACCTATATACTACACAGTAACCTTTAAATCACACACTTAATACATCAAAGCTAAATGGCTCTTTGTCAATACATAGCTAAACAGCTTTCAACAATAAACATGAACACTTCACTCCCGCAGCACCCGCACATATACAACTATACACCTCGTTCCGCTTCGCAAGGGCGTGAAACTTTGGACTGGCAGTTTCCTTTGTTACTATCTTCAATAAGTTGGCATCTCTACCGTCTGCTTGCTCTGCTTTTGTTTGTGGTTTGCGACCAACTGTAAACTGGTAAGGACGGGGTATATCTACAGTTATGCAGGGAATTAGTTTAGCCTAGTGGCAGAAACTATACTGCCCACTGGTGGACGCCACTGGTACCTGTGTGGAGTAATCTGTCCATGCTTACCATAATCCTAATAAAAAAAACGTCTTTTATGTGTACAAAATATGTTCACAATCATTAAAATCAATATACCTTAAAAGGACTCCAAGCGGACAGTGAAATTTTTTATTATCGGTATCAGAACAAGGGTGGGTTTGGGGGCATCTCCAAAACTGCAGTTCACCGATGGATTACAAAACCTTTAAACTGAACACGTGGTCTGTAGAGAGCTACGGTCGGGTGATGCAGGCCATTTATATTGTGTAGGACATTGTGGAGGCAGTGACTGAAGCTCTGTATTGCTGATTCTACTACTGACGGTGTACAAATTGTGCTTGAATTAATACATTTAATTATTTACAGTTTATGCTTTTAATGCTAATGATGCAGAAATACTAATGAACGTATTCTGGTGATTTAGTGTATATCGGCAAATTAAATCCAATAAGCCATAGGTTCAGCTTATCAACAAGAGCCAGTGTATTTTTTATATCACCCAACCCTAATCTGAACAAAGTATTAAGGGTAAAAAGAATGCAAGGAACTTGGAAAACAGTGATAACTGGATGAGCTGTTGTGCACTCAGCAAAAAGAAGACATTCAGATAAATCTGGATTTAGACGTCCGCCTGCTGCCTCTCCTCTCCCTTCCAAACACTAGCTACCCTCCAGGTAGTCAATGGACATAAAGTTGTTACAGTGATGTAGAGACAGAGCCCAGTTAAAACTTAATGCATGAAAGATCCATTTGTTACAACTTAATAACTCACCACTCTGAAACTCTTGCTCCAGTCCATATCGCTAAGCTGGTAAGGGTATACACAGCTGAACCGAAGCCAGTTTTACCGGCTTCTCACAACCCGCCCTACTCTGCTTCTGATTGGCTAGTAGTCCTTAACTAGGAACTACACATGTGCAACTCCCAACAAAGATCTTGTAGAGGCAAGATGCATCACTCCATAGCTAAAATTTAGCATTCAACACACAGTGACAAGAGGAGCTGCAGCAATGTGCAGTAAGACAAATAATGTTTTTTGAAAATGAAACCGTGTACCTGAAACCGTTGAACCTGAAAATGAGCATTATGACCTCTTTAATTTGTTATTTATTTATGTATTTAAGGTGACAAATAAGCACTACTGACATAATATTTATGTATCCATGTATTTATTTAACATTATATAATTATTTATTCATTCATTAAGCCTTTTATTATTTATTATTTATGTACTTCTATTTTTAGTCTGGCCCTTTAAACCCTCCATAATGTCTTATTATGAGGCTGGAGTATAAGGACTATAACTATTAAAATGGTACAAATTATATAATCTGCCTTCTTCAGACTCATTATATGTCGTGTGGCTTTATCGCGAAAATCACTTTTTACTCAGTAAAACGCCAGTGACGTTGAGTAGGTGAGTCCTTCAATTGATCTCTCCCCTTCCCTGAAGAGCTGCCATTACTTTTCATGGCTGCTTGCCACCTACTTGTGGCCTGATTATTGATTTAGAATCTAGTTGAAGCTTGAACAAGTAGTGCACATGAGTGAGCTGCATAAGCTTTACTTGAATTAACTGTGTTGGATTCAAAATCTGATCAAAATAGACAAATACTGGTAAAATGGTAGTCACAAATCATCCATCTTATAAATGTTACGTCCTTTAAATTTTTGTTTTGTTTGTAAATTATACTTTCAACCCCTATCCCAATATAGAGCATGGATCAATAGAGGCAAACATGAGTCTAGAAACAAAATCAGTTCCATCGATACAGCACGAGCAGCCAGAAGAAAATACAGGAAAGGCACATTCAGTGTCATATTGACCTCACAGTAAGGCAGCATGACTGCAGTCGTTAACAAGTTCTAAAGAAAAGGCATTGAAGGCAAGCTTCAATTTTCAAAACAGTCAGTAACATGACAATTGTGTGGGTGTGTGCGAGTGCAAGCAGTATGTATGTATAGGTGGAGGTTATACGTTTAATAAATCAGTTTGCACCAGTGGGGCTAATTAAATGAACGATTGGACTCAAATAGGAATTGGAATCAAGGTAGATTAGACCATTTATCAGCTGCATTGAACTATGAGAGATGGTGAAAGGCCTAATTGCTGTGTCAAAGCAGTGTAAGAATGGTAAAATGGTGAAGCCCCAAAGCATGTTGTGGGATGAAAAGGAGGAAAGGTTGTTACAGTGGGGGAAATAAGTATTTGACCCCTTGCTGATTTTGCAGGTTTGCCCACTTACAAAGAATGCAACGATCTATAATTTTAATCATATGTACATTCTAACAGTGAAAGACAGAATCCCAAAGAAAATTCCAGAAAATCACATCATATGAATTTATTAAAATTGATAACCATCTGATGAGGAAAAACAAGTATATGACCCCCTACCAAACAGCAAGTATTCTGGCTCCTACAAGCCAGTTAGTCTTTCTTTAAGACACAGCCCCAATCCCAACCAATTATCTACATCAAATACACCTGCCTCACCTCGTTACCTGTATAAAAGACACCTGTCAACACCCAAACAACCAGCATCCAACATCACCACCATGGGCAAGACCAA
>NC_060153.1:10790007-10805565 GCF_021292245.1 Micropterus dolomieu | reverse complement strand
CGACAACGACCCTAAGCACACCGCCAAAGCAACAAAAGAGTGGCTGAAGAAGAAGCACATCAAGGTTCTGGAGTGGCCTAGCCAGTCTCCAGACCTGAATCCAATTGAAAATCTTTGGAGGGAGCTTAAAATTCGAGTTGCCAGGCGACAACCTCGGAACCTGAATGATTTGGAGGCCGTCTGCAGGGAGGAGTGGCCAACATCCCTGCCGAAATGTGCACAAACCTTGTCACCAACTATAAAAACCGTTTGACATCTGTGCTGGCCAATAATGGCTTTTCTACAAAATATTAACATGCTGTTTGTCCAGGGGGTCAAATACTTGTTTTTCCTCATCAGATGGTTATCAATTTTAATAAATTCATATGATGTGATTTTCTGGAATTTTCTTTGGGATTCTGTCTTTCACTGTTAGAATGTACATATGATTAAAATTATAGATCGTTGCATTCTTTGTAAGTGGGCAAACCTGCAAAATCAGCAAGGGGTCAAATACTTATTTCCCCCACTGTATATATATATTTATATATTGTTGAGCATACATGTGGAGAATTATTTACTCCTGTTTTGAGAATGCATTACTTAAAGTAAGGTGGAATAAAGAATTACTGCTCACAGGAAATACTAATTAAAAATGTAACACAATACAGCATTTCCCCTAGAATATTTTTTTGCAGAGGTGCTGTGAGCACTATATGTCCACAATGCTGGCCCATATTCATATCGGAATATCTTAAAATTTCAGCATTGTCCCTAGATTGGTGTAACCCAAAATATATTTAGGGAGGGGGGTTTGGACCGTTATTACCATATCTGTGTACAAAAAGTTGGAAAAGCCAGAGCAGATGGTAACACCCAAAACGCTTAAAGACAAAACTTGCTAAAGAAGTCCACTGGGGACCAACTACAAAAATTACATCTGAGGAAAGAGTTATCTGAGTTAATTTTGATGCTCAGTCCATTTTGGGCTGCACCACCTAAGCCTAATAATGGTGGTGGGACCCTTGTTAATATGACCCCAGAATTATTATAGATAGGATTATTCATGTTTGCCATTTGTATTTTAATTTATTCAATTTAATCTTTTGTAATTGGTAGAAATGAATTTAAAATAACACGCAACACGTAAACCAGCATATGTATTCACTCCCTTCTGTATAGTTACCAAGCATTTAATTTGTATGTTATCCAGAAGAAATGGCTCCTCATTAGCTTACTAGTTTGCTAGTTTGCATCCCTAATTTGCTTTACTAACCTCAGCTCCTCCATGGTCACCACTGTCCTTACTCTTCCGAATCAACCAGTTTTTAAGATTGACCTGAAAACTGAAACATAACTGAACTGAACTTTTCTTGGCCTTGAGAAGCTGCAGCATTTATTACCTGACACACTGTAACCAACACTGTACATTCACTGACAAGTTACTGCTAATCTTTTCCTATGAGCTGCTCTTTCACACTCTCTTTCTACCGCTCGCTCCCTCACACTCGCTCTACCACACACTCTATGTGCACAAGCAAACATAGAACTATTGTGAACATACAAGTAGGTGATAAAATATTTACGAGTGACAGGTTTTGTCATTGTCCCGTTGGTCCCAAGGTTCCATCGTGCAGTAATGGGGCAGTTCAGGAGAAGCTCTAATCTCACCTAGGAATATCATCAGTCTATTTTCCAGCATATTCAGCTTTCCAGTACTCTAACAGAAAGTCAGGAAAGTCTATTCTCAAAACTGAGCCTATTGTCTCCAACAATGCCCCTGAACAATGAAGAAAAAGTTGGCTGATTTAACCAACTCGTCTACCAAACAGTTGAACAATATTCACAGCAATAAACTCTGAATTGAATCTCTAATAATTCCAGTTTAGCATTGATTTTGACTTTACTTTGATGTTTGTTGGCAGCTAACAAAAAGAAAAAAACAACAACAACATGCAATCCAAGTTTCACCTAGTTTACAAAGTGCTCTCAGGCACAAGGAATCTGAATGTAACCAAAAAAACAAGGAGGAGGGGAGCATGCATCAAAACAGCCTACATTAACTGAGTCACTTCTGAAAATGATATTGCAAAGTGTAATGGGTTTCCAAATGTTTTTAGACTCTACTGTAGATTCTGATAGACGAGACTGACTCAGAGTGTGATTCAGGTACGTCTGTAAAATCTGAAAACACTGAAGAGGATGCCTGCTCTTCCTAAGAGTGAACTGCACTGACAGGAAACTTTGCATATTATGGATTGTAAAAATTTAAAGATTTAAATGTTTTAGTATTTGTGCTAACACCCCAATGGGCAGCCGTCATTTCGAATTATATTTCCTGAATTTTTTTGTCATATTGCTATTAATCTGCTTCTTCAGTTAGTAACTTACTGGAGGGAGAAATGGAGATATTCAAACTTTTGGATTGAGGCAGACTAAAAACTCTGGTGATAGTGAAGGAGAGATGTGGGTCTTCTTTCTCCTCTTCTTTCTTTCCATTCATTGAGTGACTACACAAAGCAGGAGCACTGATGGGTCAAAGAGCACACATATATCTAATCACCTGTGTATATTAGATATATATGCATTTATGAGAGTGTGAGACAAAGAATCTAAGTCAGAAAACATAGTCAGAGGTACTGCAGATGATGTTCTACAGTGTAGAGGTGTTTGACAATGACTGACATTAACCTTTCCCTGCCAGCTGCACCGGTAATATGTGTCAGGGCTTCACTTCCTTGTTATGATTACATGATATTACATGACAAAAGGCAGTGATTCATCACATGTACCCTCTCCTTGAAGGGACCACAGTGAATATTTAACTCTGACAATGATGGTCAATTTAAAAAGCAAGTAGACTGAGTATTTCCATAGCAACTGTGGCAAAAGCCAGTCACAACACATCAAAATCTCTGGGCTGTCAAAAAATTAATAAAGTATTTAAGGCTTATCTTATACTACTTTCATACAAACCCATGTGTAACATGCTCTGCTGAACACGTATTCAACCCCAGCTAGACCCACTCATAATCCCTGGTTGTCAACATTCAGAGACTCAAGTCTGCATCTGTAGTTCCATGCACGGCACTGCTAAACCACAGCGTTACACTGGATGACAGCATTATGTTATACAAAATAGGTCAGATAACAGTAGTTTTTGTGCATTAGACAAACGTTCTAGTGGTTTAGACAGAATGACTAGACATGGAAAAAAAAAAGCTGCGCAGCATTCAACTGAAAATCAGTGGTGTTTGCTGCCACAAGAAACAAATAAAAAAATTCCCAGTTGTGTAAGGTTACTACATTTTCTTCTTCTCTTAAAAGCAGAGTAGGTCCACACTGTAAAAAGCTGGCTAGTTACACTGTAATGAATTGACTGTAGAAATTACAGTAAATACCTGTCAAAAAAGTTGCCAATAATGTCCTGTAAAAATGCTGCTAAATACTGTAAAATAAATTAGTATATTGCAGGATATATATTACAGGTTTTTGCTATATATAAATTACAGCAATTTATTGTTGTTTTCACAATAAAACAACAATTAATTGTAATCTAATTTACAACATTATCTTGTATTCTGCTTTAATTACATAAATTACCTGGCAGTAAATAGCTGTTAAAACGTCACAATACAATATGTTGCAGTAGAATTATTTTTACCTAATAAACATTATATTCGATTTTCTTCACATTTTAAATAAAAATTCAGTATAGTTTTTTGACTATGTCAGTTGCTTGTACACACAGCCATACGAGCTAATTGCATGCGGGTAACAACCCTTTTACATACAGTCTATGGTAACAACATACATGAAAAAAAGAAAAGTGCAGCCGTTCTTATCAAATGAAACAGTCCCTTCAGTCCTGGTTTCAATAGTAAACCACCACAGGAATGACAAGTACCAACAAAAAACTCTATATTCTAAGCAGACAAGTTTCAAAAAACATAAATCATAAAGTAACATTAAAAATAAAAAAGTTATTAGCAAATTTTAACAAAACTCCCTTCACAGCCAAGTATGACTAATAGTAGGCTACTATATGTCACCCCAGACTCACACAGGGGTGTCTGCGGTAGAAGCACAAAAATCAAGGACAACTTACCAAATCAACTAAATCTAAAAAATTCAACAAAAGCAGGCAGGCAAAACGCTTTCATTCTGGAATGCTCCATGTGGGAAATTCACCGCTGCAGGGAACAGGGGAAAGGGTTCACAGAGTCCTGTAATCGTTGAAGAAGCACACAAAATTACAAATAAACAAGTCAGGCAGGCTAAACGCTCCGCTTCTGAAATGCTTCCAGTGTGAGTTTACGTAGGACTGAGGACGTGTCTAAACCGTGGCGCAGCCGTAACGCGGCGCACACGCCGCCTGTGGTAGTCCAGGTTAAATGACTTGGTAGCAGGTGGGCCCCATGATGAAGCTCCGCCCACACTGTGCTGAGAGTCTAGCTCCGCCCCCACTCAGGAAGAATTCCTCTTTCAAACTGCCTTTTGCAACGTCATCTGATATCAACAGCATTTAACTGTAACATCTATTATCTACAGTTAAAACGCACTTTGCCTTTAATTTTACAATATGTTACTGTGGAAACATGACTCAACATCTGTAATTATTTTGGACCCATAATGCATTGCGATTTACAGTTAACCTTTGCAAAATGACAGAATAATAAGTTACTGTAAATTTTTACTGTAGAAACTACAGCAATTTGTTACAGCAGCTATAAGTCAGGCTAAAGTCAACTAAAATAGCCTAAAACTGGAGCTATCACAAATGTGTTTCAGAGCTGGAAGCCCAGTAGAGTAATTAGAGCAATGAATTGATTGATCGTGTTTTCTATTGGGAATTTTTTCCACCACAGCGAAAAAAAAATCACATCGACTCGTAGCTGCTAACTAGCTTTGCTTTTTTCCAAATCAGCTGTGAGGATTAGAAGATGTTTATTTCTTTTCTGTACTAACAAACTCAACAGACAGCCTTGCAGTAACTATTATACCGCAACCTGAGCATATACACTTTATGGCTGAAGGTCAGGTTCAGGTTACTTTATTTGTACCCATAGGTAAATTTGTCTTTCCAGTGGACTGGTCATCCTCACATTTAGAAACAAACACAGACACTAGACAGTAGATAAAAAAGAAGTAAAGCCAATCACTAAAACAAATAACTGGAACTATAAACCTTCGTCTAAAAGGAAAAAGCTGAAATACTCTTATCCACTGTACCTCTTTGATGGATAACTAAACCTAACCTGAACCTAAAACTAATACTCAGCCCTATAGCAGGCGTAGAAATGTCACAAGAACCAATACTTACTCAGTACCAAGTCGATACCAAAATTGGAGAACTGAAAACATGTCGTTTGCGTTTTAAATATATATTTCTAGACTAATGGTCCTTTACCATGTTAGTAAATTTAAACTACTGCATGCACTCTGAGTAGAGGTGTGTGTGTTTGTGTGTAGCCTCTACTGAAAGGGACAATAATGTCCTGGCTACCCAAAGTTCAAGCACAGACTTAGCTCAGTATTTCACTTTAACACACCTGTACAGTAAGTACACCTGTACTTCGACTGCACAGCACAGACTCTTTCCATTTCCACAACTGTCTTTATTCACATACAAAACAACTCATCTTCTCCATCTTCTCTATCTGGTGACACTGTGTTACATAAACAAATGCTTTAATGTCCCTGCTCCAGGTGGTGCCTATAACTATCTGTTGCCATTGCAGCCAAATTTCACTTAGTAATGAATAATCCTACATTCTTGATCTGGTTTCAACTTAATCAGGAGGTTGAGCGAGAAAGCACGAGAGAGAGAGAGAGACAGAGAGAGAATTTAGACCGAGAGATCACTTGGTCAACAACATATCAATCACTCAACCTTGGGTACTTGATAGCAAAGCAAAGTGCCATATTCTCTCCTTTGTTTGGTGACCCCAATTTACCTCTGTCACCTCTTGTCCCTGCTGACTCAAACCAAGCTAAAAAGAAAGCCATGTTTTCAGGTTTCCTATTTGTTCATCAGCACTATGCTGTTGCTCGGTGTGGGGAGGAGGAGGGGTCCTGTTTATGGCTACCTCTTCCATCTTGATGTTCTATCCAGCACAGCAGGTTTGGCAGCACTACAGTGACCACATTAGCGCACGGTTGTGAAGAAGCCACACGTTATCTGCTCTTTGCTGACAGACACAGAGAGAGCAGCGAATACATTGGCCCATTTTTACTGGACACCTATCATGAAGAAGCTTTTTGTTAGATTATAAAAAATGTACAACACATTGCACCATCTCTGGGTTGTAAAATTTTAACAGCACTCACGCCTCCAACAAAGATCCCTGCAATGAGAGGGGCTGGTCTGGAAATAGCTATTCTGTAGTTATACCTGCTCTTTTGACAAGGCTGCTGTGCAACGTAAATATCAATTCTTTCTGTCATTTTTTTTTTTTTTTTTATGGCAGTGTTGAGGTGTTTTAAATTTACTAGGACACAGTTACTGGAATAGCCAAAGGTGAGATGGGTAGAGGCATTTTGATAGAACAGCATTACCCATTCTAGCCATACACGCTCAGATATCAAACATTATGAGCTTCAATATGAGCAGGCAGGACAATAAATATTTTAGATTAAAAACTACAAGGCTCACTTAATAAAATGCTGTTGAAACCCCTTGCAATCTTAGAAAAGATTACTGTTCAGACAAAGAAAGCAGCTGCCTGGGGACCCCTGGACTGCCTTGAATGCCCACATTCTGTTGTTATGTGGTATTTATCAGCTGATATGCCCAACAAGGATCTTTTCCCTTTTTCAAATATGTTTTTAACCTGAGGGGGTTAGACAGAGTTAACCCCTCCCCCCTTTTTGCATGCGTGTCCCGCACTATTGTGCTGTGACCTGTGGGATGCTAGCTAGAATTCATTTTCACTTTCATGACACTGCTGGCCCAGCATAACCTTTAATAAATAATTTTTTAACTGAAATGCATTCATTTTAAATAATTTGTTTTCCTGTACAGTTCTCTAGCTCTTTGTTTTTCTCAATGGCAACACATGGTTCAAGATTGATTACAATATGTTCATTGAATAAAGTTGGTTATGAATACATGTTTTGCTAAGAAGCAAATGTTATATGAACAAGGAGTTGAATTGAGGTGCATCCCCTCTGTAGATATAAGAATTGAAATATATTTATATTTGTATTATTATTACATTATCATCAATGTTAGTAGTGTCACTAGTCTTGCTAGCTGGATAGAAAAACCACTGGAGCTAGTTTTGTTTACAGATCAAGGTTATATATAAATATATTGTTTTTGCTCTTTTTTCTGTAACATTGTCTGTAACATCTGTAATATCCTATAGTGTTGTTTTACATTATTTTAAAAGGGTGCTCTTTAAAACTAATATTTTATGCTCATTTTCAGGCTCATAGGCGTTGTACCAGAACAGGTTTACATTTCATTTTCAAAGAACACCATATTTTTGTCATACTGCACATTGCTGCAGCTCCTCTTTTCACCCAGTGTATTGAACACTCTGTTTTAGCTATGGAGTGATGCACCTTGCCTCTACAAAATCTTTGTTGGGATGTGCACATGCACAGTACCTAGTTAAGGACTACTAGCCAATCAGTAGCAGAGCAGGGCGGGTCCTGAAAAGCTGGTAAACAAGGGTCAGCTGTATATATTTCCCCTTACCAGCTTAGCTACATGGACTGGAGCAAGAGTTTCAGAGTGGTGAGTTATTAACGAATGTATCTTTCATCCATAAAGTTATAACTGAGCACTGTCTACCTGGAGGGTAGCTAGTGTTTGGAAGGGAGAGGGAAGGCTGCAGTCGGACGACTGTGTACTGCAGCTCAGTGTGTTTTTCCACCAGTGTTTCTGAGGGCGTGTCTGAGCCACTAGGCGAGCATTATGACGTGTATTTCTTGCGACGTCACAAAAAGAGGAAGAAAAGGCTGGACTACAAACAAGGTGTTTTCAGGCAGTTCAGAGCAGAGTTTTCTGTGGGAGATGGGAACTCCCTTTGGGCTGGACTTTGGGCTTTTTCACTTTGCAAGCCTAGTACATGCACAAAAAAGATATATAATTCAATAAGAGAGGGAAAAGCCCAAAAGCATAATATGACCTCTTTAAACAAACAAAAAGAAAAACAGGAAAACATCCTGAAGAAAATCACCAGAAAACGAAGCAAACCACCAGTTAACAAAGGCAATGCAACAAATTCAGCTAAAAGAGAGGATTTAACATGTTGATTTTGCCTGCCAAAATCCCATGCTGTATTTTGCAAACAAAGACTATGTGCTCTGCTTGGTTGACCTAAGTATCAAATGCTGATAATCTATGAAATTGATTCCAGGCTTAAAGTGGTTGTACACAGCAGCTCTGTGATGCAGTGATACAGTTGTGTTTTAGTTGAGTGTGTTTCCACTCTGTTCTCTTATTGCCTCCCATCTCTGTTCAAGTTGTGTAAACATTTCCCAAATCTCACCAAGTACAGCCTTTCACAGAGGGCACTCTACCATGCTACAGACTGTACTGGGCTTTAAATAAAATTGTGGAGGGTATGTCACAACAATGACTGAGCTGATGGGTGGTTTGGAGGAGGAGGAAGGTGTCTGAAGCTGATGCGGTATGCATTCATAAATACATCTAATGGCTTGTTTTATGAACAGCAGTGATTCAATCTTTTTTTTCTCTTCTTTTCTTGAGACTGATTGGTTTTGAAAAGATTGAGACGATAATGCTGCGAGATACAAATGAGGAAGCTGTGAAAAATCTCATTTGAAAAAGCAAGGGGAAGCATAGCCTTGTAAACAAAATTCTATTTCACATTGTTAAAAGGTAATTTGTCTCCATCGTGCCTGGCAGAGTGTTCATAAATAAAACAGTGCACATTGCAGGTGAGCATTCTTTCTCCTTTCTTTAGTTTTTTCTTCACTTTTTGTTTTGTTCACGCTACTGCTTGCATGCAAATTAGACATATAAAGTAAAATGAAAGATAAGAAAGAACAAAATTAATAATAAGTAGGCCTTAAGCCAGTGACATGGTGCTTTGCAGTTTCTTCTGCACACAGTAATAATTTGTTAGATGTGTAAAAGCTATAAAGAGCATGATTCTCTAACTTGAGAATGTGTAATTTTACTGTTCAATGAAGAACAAGAGTGAACAACGATGAACAAGAGTGTCTACCATAAAATTAAAGCTGAATCAAGAAATTTTGTAACCACTATCAGGCACAGGCCACAGATAAAAAAATAAATGATTAAATTAGTTGCCAACAAATTTAATTATCAATTAGTTCATGATGTCATCGGGCCGTAGAGACGTCAGTAAAGTTAGCAATCAGCGATTGTATTAACACCTTTACGCAGGGCTTAAAGTTCTCCGGCGCTGTGCCGGAATTCCGGCCCGAGGCGTTTTTGTATTCGACAATATATAAATATGTCTGGAAAATATTCTTGCATATTTGAACTGTCCCATGTTAGGTGTGTGTGAAGCACCAGTCTTCCTCTGCACAATTGGTGGCTCGGTGTCGGTGTATACCAAAAGAAAGGGGACTGGCACTTCCTGGTGAAGTGGACACTCATTGGCTATTGTAGGCCGTGAACAGGGCATGGAAGTTTCTATTGGGTCAATTAAGGTGTCACTCAAAAAGTCAACGTGTCGACTCGTTTTTTGTTTACATGCCAGCTTCAGTTAGGCTAATATTAAGCGACGCAATAGCAGTCCGTGTGTATTTATTGAAATAATAATGCATTTTGGACTATATATTTTACTGGATTGGATCGTCTGGACCTTTGCCAACGTAACAAGGCCATTTTTGTGGAATGTAATCCACCGGTGGAGTAGTGGTGTCAATTTTGATAATAGGCAGTGCTTGAAGTGGGCCACCGATACCTGTAAGTTACTTCTACATTTTACTCTTTGGCTCCCGGGACTTTTCTTGCGTACAGGTGGGCTCTATGTGGCGCTCATCTGTTCCCATTCTCGCCTGTTTGCCTTTCATGCAGAATGAATGGGAATTATCAGCAGGGCTGGGCAATAAAACAATAATGATCACCTATATTTTCCACTTCAAGCACTGATTATAGGTGGTGGCAGAAAATGTTACCAGAATGTAGGAAATTAACTGTTTAATGCTCAAAATCTAAAGAGGAGACAAGTTGGCTCTCTGGACTCGTCTCTGTAGGCTAAGCTTGTTATTTAGCTAGCTTAATGTTAAAAGCCATGTTAATTTACATTATGAACTGTAATGTCTTTAGTACATTTTCTCGTTAACAATAAACTGTTAATGCCATTGAGAGTATCAAATTATTATTATACACTACAATTCTGTTCATCGAATCTCTGTCCTCCAAACATTCGTGTGAGGTGGCAGTGAATTTGCCCCAGACTCCCTTAAAACATTTAGGTCAAACTTTATAAACTTTGTAAAATGCTGTCAACTAAAAATTCCTTATTATGATCCCCTCTTGTAAGTTTGGTTATAAATGTTATGTCCTTATTTCTTGCAAGAAATAAATATGCAATATTCTTCATCTGCAATACATTGAAATATTCTGTCACATCGAAGGTTAAAAAGCGGGATATGTCAAGAATAACTGTCTTAGTTGGAACAAAAATATAGCCCTACTAATGAATTAGTATGGTTTATAAATAATTACACAACGCTATACAGACACATTATATATTTAAATTAAATTGGTAAGATATAGGATGATATGAAACAAATAATATTTCTGCTCTGTTAAAATGGGTAATATGTTCTTTGACATGCATTTCTTTTTCACAGCTCTCTGATGGGAGCTGGCTCCCATCGTTCCTTTCGGGACCGACACATCACTAGAACAGACAAGTGCAAGGCACACTGTTGCACACAGTTATTTCTTACTGTATATACTTGCTTGGTCCATGACAGGACTTGATTTCAGTTGAACTTTCTATTGTTAGCATTAAAAGATGTATTTTTGTATGCAGTATTCATTTTATTGTCTTAATTGTTAATTAGCACATCGCTAAAACACCCTCAAGCTAAATTTAAAAGCTAAATAAGATGCATTGAGTAATTTTGTGATTCAAAATTGGAAAAGTTGATTATTCGTTTCAATAATGGATAGATTATTCAATTATCAAAATAGTTGTTAGTTGTAGCTCTACTAGCAGGCCAGAAAAATGTTTATATATGTAAAAAAACAATAATAATACAGCAAACTAATATGTCTTTGAGATCAGTCTTACAACTCTTGGTTGTTTTTAAATATTTATTGAACCTAATGGTTTCAACAGACATAATTCATCATCAATCATCATTTTTGCTTGTGTGTGATGCTCAGAAAATGTCTCACTTAGTTCACTTAGTAAGTCCTGGTTGCTGTTCCAACTGTGGCCACTGTGCTTTTATCGCAAACTTTCAGCTACTGGGTAGGTTCGGATCATCTCTCTCTTATATGCAGGCTTTGACACATGCTGTCACAGTGGAAAACAAGTCTTTCTCAGGAAAAATACACCTGGAGACATAACCAGCTGGGTGCCTAGCAACAGAAATTGAGAGTTAATGGTCAGAAATGAACTCATAGTTGAAAGAGGATTTAGTCTATCAGTGAAGGATAAAAGATCTTCTGGAAAGTCATCTTGGACAAGACCAGCAAATGATAGGTGATTTAGGAAAACTTGATTCTGATAGAAAGAGTGACCTGTGATTTAAACTTAAACACTGACCAAGATGTTATTTTACACATATGAGCTCACTCCACTGTGCTATGGTTATTGATTGATAAACAACTTTTATCCCACTACTACACTCACTAAAATATGTTACAATTCCTAATAGGGATGTTAATCATTAATTGCTGTTAAGAATTGAACTAAAATTTTAAAACTATTGAATTAAAAATGTATTAACTGATTGGGTATACTATGTCTCCAGAGCTCACGCATATTAACTTTTATAGCGCAAGAGGGTGTACTGTCAGAAAAACAACCGGCACAACAAAGGAAGAAGAGGACAGTGGGACTTGGTGAGGCAGGGGGGTGAAGAGGGGAAAACGCAGTCCAGCATGGGAGTATTACACTGTAAATATAGGCCTGTCACAATAATTACATAACATTAATGACTTGTCGTACGACATAGTTACATGACCTCGATCCTATCTGCTGACCTCGATATTGCCCATTGTGTTTACATGCATGCTTGTTTACATAAAAATGAACATTGCAACATTTCTTCTGTCCTCTCGTCTGCTCTGTGTGTCGGAGTTGGGGCTCAGGCAGATACTCCACACACATAGAGTGGACGTCGACAGGTGAAGATAACATGTTACTCGAGGCTATTAGGTGTTTTAATTGCTGTATTTCCCAAACACCGTATAACTCGAGTACTGTTATTATTATGTTTTATAAGTGGCATTAAATGGTCCTAAAAATTACAATAATATTGTTTAGCGCAATTATTTCTGTAACAATATATCGTCCAAAAAAGTACAGCCACCTGAAAAATCAGCCTCCCACAGTTGAAGTGCAAATTGTTTGTGTTTCATGAATGAATGTTTCACATAACTGATGTGTTGCCAGCATGGGCGCCCTATAGGGGGGGGGGAGTTAGGACAATTCCAAGGGCCCCTGACTGACAGGGGCCCCAAAAAATAATTATAAACTAATATCAAATTATATTAATATTATACATTATATAAACCATCATCATTGAGTATAAATATATTTCAAATATAATAATAAAATGAATGATCTCTTTGTTATTACTTGTTTTTGGCAGTAAAAGTTAAAAATCCCCATTGACCAAAAAGCAAACCTACATATTAACCGACCACCACCCTGTATCTGCATGAAATGATTTGATCCTGCCTTAGCACACTCATCAGTGACTGTATTTGATTGCAGTCAGTAGATGCGGCAGAAATACAGTGATCACAATGTTGCCTAGTAAACCAAAATCTGGTTTTCAAAAAAGGAAAGAGAGAAAAGAAAGAGGGAAGACAAAGGACAGGATGTCACTCAGTACCAGTTTTTCACCAAGAAAGGTGGGCGGCCTTTAGTCTGTGAGTGGTGTTAACCTGTTGAATTAATGTCCACAGTGAAATAAGCTAGCTAGCTACAGACTAGTGTTAGCCTATTTCATCAACATTTAATCAGTGCAGGGAAACATTTAGCAAGATATTCATATAAAATCATTGTCCCTGCACCTTTTAGCAGACTAACAACAGATGAGTCAGCAGCAGCCCAGTCTCCCCATAACTGTAGCCTCCCTGTCCCAGTGAAGAAGGTGAGCTGTGTTAATGACAGGCCAGCTATTCCAGGGACTCTGTGGCGATTTCTCTGTCTCTCTTGCTCTTTTTATCATTACAAAAAATAAACAAAATATTAATTAATGACAGAAATTCAAACACAAATTATTTTCTCACATAATGATCATTATGAAATAAAAAAAATAACAAAAACACCTTCCTGTCTGTACTGGATGCTGGACAGCAGCTTACCTCAGCCTGCATGTAAGTTACAGACTATATTAAAATAATCCAGTTTGATACGTTCATTTAGATTGAATTATGGCCGTTAAATGACATCTATAGATACAGACTTTATTATTCCCATCATGAAGGGCAATTTATTTGAGAAACAAATAGTGAATTGCATCCTGTATGCAGACTTGCATGTACAAATCACCAGCAGTAAATATTGTGCTAGTACTCATATTGAACTACAAGAAGCCAGACATTTGCAAGCCTTTAATTAGAGTTATGTAAAGATTTTGATGGGACAGCTAAGTCCTAGAGAAGTGGTGACAGCCGCGCAGAGGGGGCCCAAAATTCGTGGCGGCCCCCCTGGCTGCCAGAATAGTTATAATAAAACAAAGAAACAGACATGTGTTTTGTATCCTATTATTAATTATTCTTCTGTATTGATTGTTAACGTGTTCTCTTCTCTGCTAAGGAAAATGCACGAAATTTACCCTACCCTACCCAACGTAGAATTAATATTATCCTTGTTATGGATGTTGTTATTAGATCAGTTAAGACATTACGGTCACTGGGGTTTTTTCTTCTTGACCAAGAGCTGATTAAACCCCATCAATCTCGGCTCTGCTCTGAGTTGCAGGTATAGTTACATTGTTAGATTCCCAACTTCAGTTGCAGTACTACAGAAGACAGTAATGCAACATAAGACAGGGAGCCAAAAGAGTTTTTGCAAGTATTAGCATCAAGTAAGGGTTTGCATCAGAGCCCATAAACACATTAAGTTGTAGTGCAAGGCCTCCTTATAAGGGCAAATTGCAAAAGACACTTAATCACACAGATGAAACACATTTTTTTTGTTTTGTTTTTGTTGTGCAGCTGCACCATCATCTCACCAGTTTTAGGGAGACAAGACAGTCAGTCAAAGTACTGAGCTGACCCAATGAACATCTCCAGTTTTGAAGAACAATGTGCCTGTCAGATAAAATTTGCATTTTGTGGGTAAATACACTTTATAACAACCATACACTAAATTTTATTACATGCTCTACACCTGATCCAATAGCCCTGCAATAAATCCTACCTTTGTGAAGCTTATGATGTTCAGTGGTTTTTATAAGTCTCAGAGAGGTGTTGATTCAACACTATGGTAATTCTGCAGTTAATGGTGTTGGATTGCATAATAACACTGAAATGTTAACATTCTGCCCCTCTCCTGTATGCAAATAAAGGTGGACAAAACATTGCATCAGATTATGCAAGTATACTTAATAAAGTGATTGCTCTTGTTCTCCACAGTTTTCAGCTAATGTTTTGAGCATTTTGGCTTCTTACTGCACATCAAGACAGAAGGAACAAACAAAGGCACTCACAGCCTGTAACATCACCCAGCTGCAACTGCTGGTAGAGTTATTTAAACCAATAATATGTAAATAAGATCACATAGACTAATAGGAAGCTTTAATAAGTGATGGGAAAACAGATAAAGTTGTTCATTTGTGTGATCTAAACTTTTATCATGAGTCATCAAACTCAGTTTCGCGCAGTCCTCCAGGAATTCACACCAAGGTGTGAACTCCATCCATGGACTTAGCTTTCAGCTACGTTAACGTGACCTGTGACTTATGAACCATGACGTCACCTGGTCAACAAAACCTTCGCTCACTTTTTGCTCTCTGTATCTTTTTTCCGGGACTCTCCACTGTAGCTGCATACAGCAGCAGCTGTCTCCCCGCGTCCTGCTCGGAGCAGACACACAGCAGAACCAAACTCAATTTCTTACAGCAGCTATGCAAGGTCGAGACAAGGTCTGCCAGTTAACTTGAACAAGCAACAGGAACTCTCAAAGACCTCATTACATTGTCTATAATATTTACAAATATCTAAAGTATGTACAAATGTAGTCACCACTATACTGCCTTGCATATTATAACATTAATACTCAAACATTAACTTGTAAACATAGCATTCTGTTACTGTGAAGGAATTTTCCTAAGAGGACCTTGGTAGGTAAAAAAGTAGACACAGGCATAGGTGTAATTTACACTGGGGATGCTGGGGACATGTCCCCATCACTTTTAAAAAGCATAATTTGTTAA
>NC_060153.1:10782629-10789907 GCF_021292245.1 Micropterus dolomieu | reverse complement strand
AGTCTCAGAGAGGTGTTGATTCAACACTATGGTAATTCTGCAGTTAATGGTGTTGGATTGCATAATAACACTGAAATGTTAACATTCTGCCCCTCTCCTGTATGCAAATAAAGGTGGACAAAACATTGCATCAGATTATGCAAGTATACTTAATAAAGTGATTGCTCTTGTTCTCCACAGTTTTCAGCTAATGTTTTGAGCATTTTGGCTTCTTACTGCACATCAAGACAGAAGGAACAAACAAAGGCACTCACAGCCTGTAACATCACCCAGCTGCAACTGCTGGTAGAGTTATTTAAACCAATAATATGTAAATAAGATCACATAGACTAATAGGAAGCTTTAATAAGTGATGGGAAAACAGATAAAGTTGTTCATTTGTGTGATCTAAACTTTTATCATGAGTCATCAAACTCAGTTTCGCGCAGTCCTCCAGGAATTCACACCAAGGTGTGAACTCCATCCATGGACTTAGCTTTCAGCTACGTTAACGTGACCTGTGACTTATGAACCATGACGTCACCTGGTCAACAAAACCTTCGCTCACTTTTTGCTCTCTGTATCTTTTTTCCGGGACTCTCCACTGTAGCTGCATACAGCAGCAGCTGTCTCCCCGCGTCCTGCTCGGAGCAGACACACAGCAGAACCAAACTCAATTTCTTACAGCAGCTATGCAAGGTCGAGACAAGGTCTGCCAGTTAACTTGAACAAGCAACAGGAACTCTCAAAGACCTCATTACATTGTCTATAATATTTACAAATATCTAAAGTATGTACAAATGTAGTCACCACTATACTGCCTTGCATATTATAACATTAATACTCAAACATTAACTTGTAAACATAGCATTCTGTTACTGTGAAGGAATTTTCCTAAGAGGACCTTGGTAGGTAAAAAAGTAGACACAGGCATAGGTGTAATTTACACTGGGGATGCTGGGGACATGTCCCCATCACTTTTAAAAAGCATAATTTGTTAATGTTCTGAAAAATAGCTTGCCCCAAGAAATGTTAACAAGTGAAATCCCAAAAAAAAAGTAAAATGACCCTAAAACATGCATGTACTGATCAGTAACTTCAAAAAAATTCTGCTCCTGTCCAAGATTTCCATTCTCTCCCTCGCTGTTGAGTTGGGTTTGAATCTTGTTTCTTTGTTGTTAAATAAGTATGCAGCGTGAAACAACAAGGCAGTTTAACTTAACATCATAAGGTTGATTTATTATCTGTTGATAACATTGTTGATGTTATGCCTTAATTTGTTTGTATTTAGTCATAATTTTGGGCAGTGATATTGGATAGGCCTATAGTTATCATCACCGGGCTGACGTACATGCACTGGTGTGTTATTGGTGCGGACAGAACGGACCCAAACGCAACGCTTGTCAGTTTACAAAAGAGGTTTATTGAGGGAAAAAAGGGAAGAGGGGAGTCGGGAGGTGAGATGAGGTGAACAGGACGCCGGCAGACGTGGGCACGGAGGACCGAGGAGCAGGCGGGGCTGGCGAGGCTCGAGCGAGGCGACTGAGAGGGGGCTGGAGGCCGAGGCGAGGGAGGTGAGGAGCGCGGAGGGAAGCCGGAGGGACGCCGCGGAGGCGAGGCGAGGGGAGAAGGCAGGTAGGCGAGCCCGGCTGACTGACTGGATGGCGGAGGTGAGTGGACCTGGCGGGGAGAAAGAAAAGACAGGGTTAGTCTCGGGAGACAACAGGTTAGGGGACAAGGTATCTGCGAGCTTGGAACGTAGAAGTGGCACCAGGACTGGAGCGACGACGATCAAGCGAAGATGGAGTGGAGAACCGGGGTAGAAATACTGTTGAAGATGAGGCTGATGGCAGGCAGGTGTGGCGGGCGGAGGTGGAGGTTGATGAGACACAGGTGCGGGTCATCAGCCGGGCTCCAGGGCGGAGAGGGAGAGAGCACACACAGAGGGAGAGGCGAGGAGACACGGGGGAGAAAACAGAAATGCGAGACTAAGTAAAAAAAGAAACAGAAGAGCACAGGGCACTCACCGTCAGCCGGGCTGCCACCGCAACACTGGTGCTTTCTATGTGGTTTTGGCCGTGTTTAATTAACATGGTGTGGATGTGATGGTCAACATGGTTTTATGCTGAGTACATTCGTATTATCAACTCAATGTAGCCTACGCTATGGACTTTTGATTGGCCGTTGAGCAATATTTTTCCTGACCTCACAGATCCCTGTTACAATTCCAAAAATCGCATAAGCTTAAGACCATTTGATTTTATATTTGTTTTTATTATCTGAGTTTTTATGTCCTCACCAATTTTCAACACAAAGGAACGCCCTTGGGCACAGGTCGTACTCACGTCACGCTGGGGGTCACTTGCAGACATAGAAACAGAATTACCCGGCCCTCTAGCAGTAGTTCATACTGCTGGCTCCTCCATGTATGCATGAAGACAGCTGGGTAGATAGGAACGAGCCGTTGCCTAGACGGACGAGCGATATGGTGCTCCGATTCAGCCCTAGATGTTTACAGGCAGACGGTCTCTCATTAGGATGCAATACATATGACCCCCTAATTCCAATATGACAGCCAGTAAGATTTTATTCCAAGGAAATTATTATTATCAGTTAATTTCCTGTGACTTCATGTGGGACTAGACTACAACATCTAAAATGAAAATATATACATGGCCTATTAGCTTCTTTTCTATGGTGGCTAGTGCTAAAAACTACAATGTTACTACTATTGTTCGGTTATTGATGTCAACTGTAATGTTATGGTTTAGAAAACTAGACCACTTTTCTATAATGAAGTCCAAGATTACGTCTTGTATATATTCCTTTTATTTTGAATAAGAGATGGCAAATTAACTCTGTGTTTCAACAAAAATAAGTCAGCCAGGACTGCGTTATATAGAAATGATAAAATATTTACATCTATGGCAAAACAAGAGTATATACTGATATCTTACAATATAGTGCACTCCAATACAATAACAACACAAACTACAAACTTTAACAATGCCATAAAAATGATCATAAAGTAAAATCAACACATCTCGGATACAGTGTCGATAATAAAATAATATTTGTTGTCACAAATGTGGCATTTACTACAGAAGTATTTTAGGGCTGACCCTGAATAGTCGAAGGTTAGATGCTTCGATGGGCGGAGCCTGATTCAATTGTCACTCTCTCAGATTGTTTAGATAGAACTACTGGTTTTCCCCCAATAAGTTAATATACAGCTATTACAATATAAATTTCTAAATATAATGATGCAAATAAAAATGTGAAAAGAAAGAAAAGAAAGGGTCAACAATAAGCCACAGTTTAGTTTTATGGAAATGTGAAGTGAAAGTTACACTTGGACTGCAGCTGTGCAACTTCTCAAGATAAAAGCGGAGCTACTGTGTGGAAAGGGGGTTTGTATTTTTCTGGTCATTTAATAATGCCTAAACTCAGCTGCATGTAGTCTCACCTGTGATTGGTTGCTACCAGTGAGTGGCATTTTTTATTTCACTGTACTTTCTCTACTTCTCTGTTTTCTTTAAGACAGATACAAGAAGTATTCAATTCAGTAAGACAATATTTTAATAATCTAGATACAGATACTAGCAAGAATGACAGCTAGTAATTTAATGTCACATTACATAAACATGTTAGCTGTATCCCAACATCTATTCATCTAGGTTATAGTAAAACAGAGGAGAGTCAATTAAGTAAAACACCTCATCACAACATGCGCGGGTGAACTCTACATTTCCAGAGAGGCTTCTGTCGTGGCAGCGCCCCAGTCCATAAATGATGAACAGCCATGAAAAACAAGAACATTTGTATTCTGTTACCTTTGTGACTGAGGATTGAGTGTGTGATTTAACTGATAACAGCACTGCAACAAGATAAGAAACAGCTATCTGAACTCGTGTTATTGTTGGCTCTTACCCTAATCAATTGTGATGCAGTTAGCCAGCTCTATCTAGCCTAATGTTTCTCATTAAAATGAAGCAATGCCAATCATAAAGACTAATGTTTCCGTTGTTGGTCTCTGATTTATTCTTCCACTGCAGAAGCAACACAATGGGAGAGGTCAGCAGTGGAACATTTCCTGCTACTGTATGAAGAAGGACGTGCATCACCTTCACAAGGGCAGTTAAGAGAACATGCCATTCATTATTACATGTATTCATTCCAAAGTTTCCAGGACAATTCATTAATAAATTCTTAAGTACTTAGTATTTACATTTGATGCTACTATATCCATCAACTCACTACATTTAAAGGTTCAGTGTGTAAGTTTTAGTGGCATCTAGTGGTGAGGGTTGCGAATTACAGCCAGCAGCTCACAGTGCATTCACATGCTCCTCGGATGGTCCCATTTCCCGAGTTGTGAAGTCCTTCTTCAGACTTCAGTGTTTGTTCATGTGCTCTTAAGTTGGAATGTGAAATCAACATGGACGCTACTACAAAGATGCATTAGATTAGCATTATCAGGGCATATAAAAAACATGCAGACATCTAGTTCACCCGTTATAATAATTTTACAAATAACATGGTTGCCAAACATGTGTATGCAATATGTGATTTTACATGAATCCAAGTTCTGTATACTTTTTTATGTCAAAATTTAAAGAGGAAGAAAAGATTCTGACACCACATGAATGGTGAGTCATTGCTCACACATCCCTTTCCAACCTCGCAGGAGAAGCTACAGTGGCCGACACGTTCTGTCAGCTCTTGTGCTAAATAATACATGTGGTCCTTTATTTATCAAAATTTCTCTTTGTTTCTTACTTCTAATAAACGAGACAAATCTTACTACTAATAATAATATAACTTCTTCTTCTTCTTATGTATTCAACGTAGTGACAAAACGCGCTCCGTAGTGCCATTTTTTCAGTTTGGGCTACTCTAGAAACATGGTGCTGCAACATGGCATCCCCATGTAAGGGGAGTAGATAGAAATGACTTATTCTAAGGTCATAAAAACATAACGGTTCATTATGTCTTTATACACCACTGTAAACATAGTCATGTATATTATATTGCATTTCTGTCAATAGATCCTCTTAAATATTGCTCACTGAACCTTTAAGAACAAAACATTATATATTTTACTCCACAACATTTACCTGGCAGTTAAAGTTACAAATACTTTTCAGATTAAGATTTTACATTTAAAAAACATATGATAAGGTTAAAAAATACAACACATGTTAAAGATTAAACCAGTAGTTCCCAATCTTCCCTTGTCATGTTTCAGATGTCTATGACTTGTTAGCCGTTCCACCAAAGAGATATTTCCCCTCTAAGCTTACGTGCTTTCATTTTAATAATTAAATGAAATCATCCAGTATTTCCCAAAAGAGGAAAGATTAGAGAAGTCCAAATCATGAATACAATTTATAGCAGAACTTTGTGTTTTCTTCTTTAATCATCCATGACCCCTCCAATTTACCTATAAAGGGGCGCAACCACTAAGTTCGGAGCCACTGGACTAAACCACATAATAATAATAATAATAATAATAATCTTTATTTGTAGAGCACTTTTCAAAAACAAGTTACAAAGTGCTTTAACAAGTGTAAAGACAATAATACCCCAAAAACAATAATACAAAAAAAATACAAGCAAATAAAAGCCAGAAATCATTGAAAAGACTAAAATACACGTTTAAGATAAATATAAAATAAGTAAAATAGAATAAATGTGTGTATGGGACTAAAAGGTCAGAAATATAACAAGGTGAGAGGCAATTCTAAAACATACTGTGAGCCAGTGTAGTGAAGCTAAAATAGGGGTAATGTGGTCATATTTCTTTGTTCTGGTTGAAAGCCTGCCAGCTGAGTTCTGGACAGTCTGGAGTCGATCAGTAGATTTTTGGGATAAACAAGTGAAAAGGCTGTTGCAATAATCCAGGCGTGATGAGATAAAGGCGTGTAAAATGGTCTCGGTGATAGATCAAATTTTTGCTATATTTCTAAGTTGATAAAAACATGATTGAACAAGCTTTGAGGTGTGCTGCTCAAAATTTAAATTACTATCAAACCAGACACCAAGGTTCTTTGCATCTGCTGGTCATCTGCTGGGACCCGATGACCAGGATTTCTGTTTTGTCTGAGTTCAGCTGGAGGAAATTATTTGACATCCATTTTTTAACTTCACAAAGGGAGTCGGTAAGTGAACTCAGCATTCCAGGGTCTGTGGATCTGACTGGCAAGTATATTTGTGTGTCATCAGCATAAATATGAAGAAATACCATGTTTATGGATAATGTGTCCAAGGGGAAGCAGATACAAGGAAAACAAAATGGGTCCTAAGACCGACCCCTGAGGCACACCATATTTAACTGGACAGAACGAAGAGAGTTGTTTACAGACACGCAAAACTTCCTATTTGACAGGTAGGATGAAAACCATTCTAGGGCAGTACCAGAGATCCCCACCCAGTGCCTCAGTCTGTCTAACATGATGTTGTGATCAATGGTGTCAAAAGCAGCGCTAAGGTCCAGGAGTACCAGGACTGAGCACATACCTTCATCAGCAGACATTAAAAGGTCATTGGTGTCTTTAAGCAGGGCAGTCTCAGTGCTGTGGTACTTCCTGAAACCAGACTGAAACTTTTCAAATAATTTGTTATTTTCCAGGACAGTGAGCAGCTGTTTGGACACAATTCTTTCTAGTTTTGAAATTGGTCTAATATTTTGATGGAGGGAGGGATCTAAACCAGGTTTCTTTAAAAGTGGGTTGACGCAAGCCGTTTTAAAATAATCAGGGACACAACCAGTAGATAGGGAGCTGTTGAAAACAGAGATCAAATGGGGCCCAACAGAATCCATTACTTTCAGTAAAAACTTTGTAGGTATTACATCAAGTGGGCTGGAGGACACTCTCATTTGTGAAACTGTTTTTAAAAGCTCAGACAAGTTGATGGGATAAAACTGGTTAAAACTGTCTTGTTGCTGGTGAGAGACCTCTGAGTAAGAGGCCGTGGAGGTAATAGAGGCTCTGATTGACACCACCTTATTGGTAAAATAAGATAAAAACAATTCACAGTCATCACTACTTCCAGCTGAGCCACAATGGGGGGTTGGGTTTACCAGCTGATCCACAATCTTAAACAGAAACCTGGGATTGTGTTTATGTGTAGTAATTAGTTCAGAAAAATTGTGTGTTCTCACATCCTTAACCATGTTATTGTAGTTAATTAATAAATCCTTCAGACTGAGGTAATGGACTTGGAGACTGGATTTTTTCCATCTGCGCTCTGCTTTCCTGCATTCCCTTTTTAGGCTGCGAATGCTGTCATTTATCC